>NW_008649023.1:407597-444561 GCF_000247585.1 Phytophthora nicotianae INRA-310 | reverse complement strand
TAATGCAAACTATAAGTCACCTATAGTAAAGCTATGTAGATATGCAATGATTGGCTCCTAGAGCCTCTGGTACCATGTACCAGGTATTACAAGAGTGACTGGTCACTCTTCATGTAACTCGGGTACACTGGGTGTTCGTACCTCGTTACACAGCACAAAGCTAAAGCGCATCGAGACGCGATGGTACGGATACTATGTGTTTTTGGCAAGACAATTGACCGGGTTGCTTTCCTGGTCAGCGACAATTGCTCCCTGAACAAAAAGTTAGCTCGCCTGCTTGGCGTACCGCTAGTCGGGTGCGCCAGCCACAGGTTGAACCTGGCTGTGACACTTGTGACGGCAAGCTTGGAAAGTGTGCTCGTCAAAACCCAAGGACTGATGGTGAGACTCCGTACGCTGAACGAATCGGCCAAGCTTCGGTAAGTTTTTTTTTTATTTTTTTAATCTCTAACATTTTACATTTTTTTTGAATATTTTTAAGATTCAAGACAAAACTTCGCCCGGTACTTCGTCAAGACACCAGAAGGGGTTCAACCTTTAAAATGCTTCACCATTATTTTGATCTTCTCGAATTTATCGACCGTGACGACGAGAATCTGGCTGAGTTCATCCCCTCCGCGAGTGAAAACAAGAAATTGAAGGTGCTGTTGACGACACTGGAACTGATTCAGTCGGTTTCAATGCAGCTGCAGTCCGATGGTGTGACGCTATGGGAGATTTGCGTTCTATTCGACGCATTGCTCAAGGAAATGCCCGCTTTAAAGCGATACTTGGGTACGTTGTTGCATTTTATATTCCACGTTTTATTCGACCAATTTTTCCTGCAATTTCAACTTAGGTGCTACAGGATCAATCGTCGCCAGCCCTGACTTTGAGTCAGCCTGCGTCAAAATTCAGTCGGACAAACAGAACCCTATTAGCCGCCAGGAGAAAGCGGCTTGCCAACGTTTCCTGCGAGAGCCCCAGAACGAAGTGAATCTGCAAGGATCGTCGCAACAAGGTTTCGCAGCATCAGTCCTTAAAAAAGCTCGACTGGAGTCAGCGAAAAAAACGCGTACAAACTCGTCCACGCGATCCCTCCCACATCCAACCTTGCTGAACGTTTGTTTAGCGTTGCTCGCGCGACTTACGGTCTTGATCTGCACTCTTTGTTGCCCATCTCGCTGGAAATGGTGTTATGTCTGAGAGTTAACGAGTGTTACTGGGGTGCTGAAACTATTCATCAATGCCTCGACTAATTTAACCAAAGATCAATTCCCCATTATCCCATTAATGACAATAATGCATAATCGACTGGTTTGGTTTGTATATGCATTATGCATGGGTAGCTCAAAAAACGAAATGTGATTAATGCAAGCCTCCAAGGAGACGCCTCAGCTGGAGACAGTTTCGCCGGAATTACCGTCTCCCGTGTCCAGAGGGAGGCGGTTTTACCGGGATTACCGTCTCCGTCCCCAATTCTCCTAAGATGGAGATGAAATCGCAATCTCCCGAGATTGAGATCCTTTCTGTAGCCGTCAATTACACGTAATCTTCTTCCGAACAAGAAAGGCAACAAAACTCGTCATTTCTCCTTTTTTGATTGGTCAAAATGCCTTTACCTCCCATTATTTTGTTACTGGCGATCTACCACAAACGTCACTAAAACTGCGCCAAAGAAGGATCTTTTCTCGCAGTAAATTGCCACCAGGATACGTCACCGTTGAACTCATAGTTTGTCTACGAGGCGTTGCGCCTTTCCGAGCGCTAGAAGGATACAGCACAAGCATATCCCCAGGCCAAGCTTAATTTCTAGAAGAGCGTGAGTCTGTAGCATGCTTACTACTTCATAATAACAGCGCTCCATTTCTCAATTTGCCGCGGATTTCGCGATCAGCAGACCGACGGTTTGAGTCTCCAGCATAATAATGCATCCGCTCCCCCCAGGCATCCGCGATGCTATAAACTCTTTCGAGCCACCCGATGGATTTATCGTTCTTCCTCCAAGACGAATCGAAAAATCCATATTTTTTTCTTATGGGATTCGTCTAGTCAAAGCCCCTGAGTGCCCGTCAGTGGAGGCCGAAATTTCTTCGCCGGCTATTTGGATGTGCTTGACCGGCGATATTTGCCGAGAGAGTGGGGTAACATTTCCGTGGCAAGACATCAGCAGCCACCAAACACCTAAAAAAAGCCCACGATGTCACCTCAAAGCGAACTGAAGCCTGCCAAGAAAAGCGACGGTCCCGTGACGAAGAACTCGATCGTGTTCGTAGCTCGCAGTTATTTCGCGACGACCCCGCACGAGTTTATGTTCTCATGGAAACGCTGCGCATCGTTAACAATAATCTTCCCTATCACCTCGGAGAATATGATGTATCTATCTCAATTCGTGAGCTCGTCTTTAAGGACGGAATGCAAGCCGCAATTAATGGAAAGATCGTCAGTCATTGTATAGTGGAGTTGTATGCATCGACTAAGAGAGTGATCGAGCTAATCCTAGTCGCGGTTCGCATAAGCAGCGCTCCCAATTTTTTTAGCGTCGTAGCCGAGTTTTGGACTTCGAAAGTACAGACTACAAAGTATTTCGGATTGCGGCTTTATTTTATCGACGAAACCTTCAGGCTGAAGTCGATACTCCTCGGAACGCGACACATCGAGCCACAGTACGGTGAGCGCAAAGGCGGTATCCGTGGTCCATTTCAGCGCTGGGTTGATGAAATCCTTCGCGATTTTGGGCTGTCGCGTCGAGACTTGTTTGGCGCCACATCAGACGCTGGGTCCGACGTAAAATGTATGATGCGAGAAGGTCTAAAGCTAAGCTGGCAATGGTGTATACCTCACATGACCAACGCGGATACTAAAGTTGCATGTGGTATGGAGGCGGACGCCTCCAAATCTAAAAACCCCGCCATGACAGATTTGATTCGCCGCATCGAAAAGACCGTATACACAGTCCAGCACGTTGAAGTTATGGGGGCACTATTTGAAGAGCTATGCGTCTTTGGAAAAAGCAAAAAATCTCCCCATCTGCTGCTGGACTATCGAGTACATCGGGTTTTGGGACTTACACGTGTAATTAGACGCATTATTGACCTTTGGGAGCATCTAGTTACGTGGTACACTGAGAGACTTGACAAGGCGCGGAGTGAACGTGCCCGTCTTCCTGCCGGATTTTCCATTGGAGCGTGATTATCAGAACCTCATTCAAATTATGTCGATTTTCAACCTATCACTTCTGTGAACACTAAGGCCCAGGCTGAAAGTGCAAATCAAATTGATGTTCTATTGACTTTGTACAAGTTGCGCGTCACTGTCCTGGATTGCTCGAAAGAGCTTCGCGATTATCGCTCTACCAAAGAGCGCCGAATTTTCGGCCAGAGGATCTTACACTACTTGCATCCAACACACGCACGCTGGTTCACGACGCTTTTCACGAGCGGTTCTTCTCACGCTACACAGAACGAAAAAAAATGAATAAGTGTTCGTATGTGTTGGAGATGCAGCTCTTCCTGCGCCCCAACTTTAAAATTTTCGATGGATTTCTTAAGCGAATTATTCAGTTGTGCAATGCTGATTTGACCGGTGCTGCTACTGCAGCAGGAGACCAACACTTCACCAAGATTAGAAAGACGATCTACGACAAGGTCCGGTCAATTATGGTAGCTGTGGCTGCCCCAGGGGATGTAAGGCCACCACCACTAGTTCAAGAGTAGCCTCCTGCACCTTCAACGCTTTCTCCGAGGATCTTACGGAACTTTTTGCCGATATTATTGACGATGAACCCACCGAACCTGAAGCAGTCCAAGACCTTAATTCTACTCGCACCGACGAAGAGTTGGAGAGGTGGGAAACAACCTCTTGCTCTATTTAGACCAACGCAAGTCGCCCTGAGACCATACTAGAGTTCTGGGAGCGCCAAGCGGAGACTGGCACGTACAAGTTCCTTCCACTTGTAGCAAGGGTTTTGTTCGCAATCCCTTCATCTTCCGCTCAAATAGAGCGGGATTTTGGTATAGCAGGGCAGTTGGTAACTCCGCAGCGAGGCTCCATAGCACCTCAAAATGTGGATATGCCCGCATTTTTAAACTGCAATAGGCAGTTCGTGGATGTGACGCAGTGCCCAAAGATTCACCCACGAGATATCGACAAGTTTATCCCATCGAATGTCAATGTAGGAATGGAGGAAGACGACGGAGAGGGTTGTGAATTGTTGGGCGGGTACTTTTCGAGTGACGATGATGAAGATATCGACGACACGGTGGCGTAGACAACTGGATTTTAAGTATAAAAAATATGCATGTCATTACGCCTTAGTATCTCTTCTTCCTTGATTGCCTTGTCCAGTGCGCTTCACTATAATATTAGATTTAGCAACTCGCATGGTTAATCAACAACTCGGCCAGTCTTAGAGCCTCCTCCGCATTCTTTTTCTTCAAGATATTTCTTCAGAGTGGTTTGGCTGTTGGTTATTTGGTCGGGCTGTCATCTGAAGTGGAAGCCTCCGTGAGCTTGTTTGTGTTCGCGATCTGGTCTCCGTAGTTATGTCTTTTAGATAGCGAGACCAAGTGCAACAACGTTTTGTTGCTCGGATCGACGAATCGCTTGCAGATCGTGACTTGATTTGATTTCTAGTTGACTGGTCAACTTAGAACAGCGCACTGGTTTAAGTTGTTCGTGTGCGTCTTCGGCCAGTGTACCTCGATTACTTCGATCTAGTTTGGACACATCAATATTGCTGGTATACATCTCCTTCTCTTCATCCGATGACACCGAAGATGGATTAGTTGAGGTAGCCATCGAGGACGTGTTGAGGTTCATTGTGTTGGCTTCACCACACGATCGCTGCTCATGAACCGCTTTAATGGCATACTGCCCAGCACCTTGGCTTTTCACGTCTCTCCCCTTGGCCATTTGCTGGATAAGGAAAGATCGAAGACGTTCATGGACATGCAATAGAACCATAGCCACAGTCGTTTTCTTGAACTCTTCCATTGTTTGTAATAACCTCGTTTCTAATGTCTCGTGAGCGGCGTTCTCCTCTGCGTAGTGGCGTCGAGTGATCGACTTGGCTTCCTTTTCCGCAGTAGATTTTGCCTGCTCCATCTGTGTTGTATTATCCTTCTTAACAGCGTTAATTTGCTCTTTAACCGTTTTCAGGATTTCTTGACCTTGTGCTGCTATTGCGAGTCGGATTTCCACACTCACTTGTTCTGCATGAGCTTTCAGAACGTCCTGCATGCGCTGCTCCATGCTGGCGTGAAGCTGCGCTGGAAGGTCTCCGTCATTCGAACGTCAGCCGTATGTACATGCTGTACAGTATGAGCCTCAACAACAGCTCGCCCTTGAGCCTCAGCAACGTCGTTAGCTGCAGCAATTGCTGATTGTAGCTGTGCGCTAACATGCTGTTCAATAGCCATGGGGTCTATCTGAGTTTTACGAATCATTTCAGCTAACACCAGGCTCTTTGCTCGGCTTCGTAACGCGCTTGTTGAAAGCGAGACTCAGTGTACAGCTGCTGTTGCTGGGCTTGAAATTGCTGACTAGCGTGAAGCTGCCGCTGACACTCAGCGATATCTTGTGCTTGGGCTGATACGTGTGTGATCGCCATGCCTAGCCTGCGGTTGGTAACCCCGGCGCGTGAATCTTCGCCATACACCACGAGCCCTTCACTGTTCTTGGACGCCATCGCGAGAGAAGATTGCGTGACTTCTCGGTAAATCGTTATGTGCAGTCAGCTAAAACTTAGGAGCCCGGGTGGCATTTTACCCAATTGAGTATATACAGATATCATCCAACCCAGCGACAGAAAGGAAAGATCAAGGAGATCAAGGAGACTCTCTCTTATTAAGTTCGTCTCTCTTCACTTACATCTCCCTATTTTGGAGTGAGATCCGTCTCCGTCTCCTCTCCTTCTAGGCTTGGATTAATGCCATATTCGGGAACCCTGTCTCCGAGTGCATCTGGTCGGCCGATGTGTTCTTCGGGGCATGTTGAAGTTGAATTGTGTGCACCACTCAACGGGGCACGATTTCCTTCTTTTCAGCCAGTAAGAACAGCGAGGCCTTGTTGCGTCCAGTCCGAACTGTCTCCTCCACCCACTATCAAAGTCTCCAGAAGATCATCATGGCCGATCTGCCTCCAACTCCCGCCGTCGCCGCCGAGTCCACGCCGGAGACGCTTCTACCCGTCCCTGAGACGTCCATAACCCCTGCGAAATATGATGCCAATCCCTCTGACAAGAAAACTAGCGCGTGGAAGGAGCGCGGTAGCAGGAACTTGACGTATGACGAGCGTCGCGCCATGCTCGACTTCCTCCTAAAGCGACGCATCGAAGGCTCCACGAAGCTGATGCGGCACGCCGTCACAGATGCAGCGACCGAGTTCGGTGTGGACCGTCGCACAGTCTCGAGGCTATGGAAGCGCGCAGTGCAAAGCTTGGAGAACGGCGACGAGGTGTGTGACGTTGCGTCACGGAAGGTCGGACGCCGCGGCCGACGGAAACGCGACTGGTCAGCGGAATTGGAGCGTGTCAAGGAGATCCCATTGGCTCAGAGAGGCTCCATCCGCGCACTAGCCACAGCGGTCGGTATCCCCAAGACGACACTGTACGAACTCCTAAAGGAGGACGGGAATCCCTCCATTAACGCAATCAAGCCGTCGCTCACAGACAAGAATAAGCTCGAGCGTCTGCGCTATTGTGCCGATAAAGTACGGTCCAATGGACTATTCGACGACATGTACAACGTCGTGCATATCAATATGAAGTGGTTCTCGCTTCCAAGGGATAAAAAGACAAAGGTCATGTTCATGGCAGCTGTAGCACGTCCTCAATGGGACTCACAAAGGAACGAGTTCTTTGACGGTAAGATAGGCGTATGGCCATTTGTCCGAGATGAGATACAAGCGTGTATCCCCATGGAGGGCTCAGATATGAAGTCTGCACTGCAAGGAAGAACGTTTGTACCGTTGGAGACTGTGACCAAAGAGGACGTACAGCGCATGATCACAGAGATAATAGTCCCCACTATTCGACACAAAATGCCGGTACATTTAACTATCTACATCCAGCAAGACAGCGCCAAAATTCGCTGTTCTGGCGATGCCACATTTGCTGAAGAAGGTCGGAAGGAAGGCTGGAATATCCAGATGCAGAACCTCCCACCATATTCCCCGGACTTCACTGTGATGGACAGCGCTCTGTTCCGATTCGTTCAAGCAGCATTGAAAGCGTCACCGCCCCCTTTACTCAACACCTCGGTGTCAGGACTCACCGAGCTCGTGTCTTGTGTGGAGCGAGCGTTCTCAACACTGAAAAGTGACCAGATTAATGACGCTTTTCTGTCATTGCAAAAGGCGATGGAGTGTACGATGCGTGTTCAGGGCTCCAACACGTACGAACTAGGCCCCACTAGCAAGGAACAGCTCCAGTTCCAGGGCAGTCTACCTGTGAGTATACTATGCGATCCTGACGCACTGTTGGCATGCAGAGCAGCGCTGGACGAGAACACTGATGAGGCTCTAGAAACTCTCTAAAGGGAAGATAAAGCGAGCTAGCATGCGTTCATTGTGGTGAGTTTCTTTCTACTAGGGAAAGACTATTCTTAAGCGACGAACGGAGCGCCGAGGTTCCACGCGATGAAGGCAAATACCTCGGACGTCTCCTCGATGATCTTGGTGGTGGGTTTTCCAGCTCCATGGCCGGACTTGGTGTCAATACGAATGAGTAGAGGGTTCGTCTGCGTCTCCGAGTGTCCCAATTGATGCTGAAGTTCCGCAATGAGTTTGTATGAGTGCAGAGGCACCACACGATCGTCATGGTCGCCAGTAGTCAGCAGCACAGAAGGGAATCCACCACGCTCCGACAGCTTCTGCATGATGGGGCTATCGGCATGCGGCACGTTGTGCACGGGCGAATAGCGACGAATGTAGTGGAAGTCGTCAGCCACATCTGGATCACCGTAGTCCGTGCGCCAAGCGTGGCCGATAGTGAACTTGTGGAAGCGCAGCATGTCCATGACACCCACAGCGCCCACCACGCAACGATACAGATCAGGACGCTGGTTACTGGTAGCCGCCACTAGCAGCCCGCCGTTAGATCCGCCGTGGATCGCGATCTTTTCCGGATTCGTGTAGCCCTCCTTGATCAAGTACTCAGCTGCGCCGTGGAAATCATCGAACACGTTCTGCTTCTTATGCAGCATACCATCCTGGTGCCACTGCTCGCCGTACTCGCCACCACCACGTAAGTTAGGCAGCGCCAACATACCATTAAAGTGCTGCACGAACACGAGTCTCGAGACGCTAAAAGCAGGCGTAAGCGAGATGTTGAAGCCTCCGTAGCCATACAAATACACAGGCAACTCGCCGTTCTTCGGTGCGTTCTTGCGCTTTACAAGGAACATGGGGATCTTGGTGCCATCCTTGGACGGATAGAACACTTGCTCGGCCTCAAACTGACTCGGATCAAAATCTTTCACCTTCGTCTCCCGGAACAGCTCAGCTTCAGGTGCAGTTCCAGAAGTTACAGCCGCCTTGGACAGGTCGATACGGAAGATAGAACCCGGATACAGGAACGAGATGAAGTGGTAGAACAGCTCCGACTCGGTGCGTTTGCTAGCCACCCCCACAGTGCCTACACTAGGCAGAGGGATCTCGTACTGGAACACACCGTCTAGGTTGTACACATGCAGCTCGTTGTGCACATCCTTGACGAGCTGTACGACCAGCAAGTTCGGCGCCACAGGGTGCACACCTTCGATCACGATGGCGTCTGACTGTTCCGGGATCACTTCTTCCCACACTGGCGTGGCACTGAGTTTGGTACGCACCACACGCTCGCGGGGGGCGTCAGCATTGGTCTTGAAGTAGTAGTAGTCGCCGTCGTTCAAGATGTACGAGTACGCTGCGTCCATATTGTCCACCAGCTTCGTCACTGAGATCGTGGAGTCACTTGGGCCCTTCAGGAAGTTCTCAAAGTCACTCAAATCCGCGGCGTGGATCATATTGGCATTCTTGCAGCCATCTTGGACATACAGCAGCAGCTTCTTACCGTCGTCTGAGACCTCAGCACCGACGTTAAACGTTGGTTCAGTCGGGTATGCGTACACCAGTTTGTCTTCAGACTGCGGCGTGTGCAGCTTGTGGTACCAAAGCTGGTGGTTCATGTTGGAGTCCGTCTCGGTGCCTCTCTTGGGTCCCTCTGCATCGTCGTGCTTGTCGTCCTTCATCTTCTCCGGAGGAGGGTAGCGTGAGTAAAAGAACCCCTTGTCATCGTGTGTCCAGGAGATACTGGAGAACTTGACCCACTCCACTGTGTCGTCCAACATCTTGTTATTGTCGTGCACCGCCATGACCTTAATGGTCTGCCAATCTGAGCCGCCACGCGAAATACCGTGCGCGAAGAAGAGCTTGCCGTCCTGGAGTTTGGCCTCCGAGAACGCGCGACTGGATAGCGCGGCGGTACCGTCCTCTGCTAAAAGATTGGGGTCCAATAGCACGCGAGGTTCACTGTGCAGCTCGTCCTGGATGTACAGCACGCTCTGGTTCTGTAGTCCGTCGTTCTTGGAGAAGACGTACTTGCCTCCGTGTTTACGCGGAGCGGAGTATTTCTCATAGTTGAAAAGCTCCGTCATACGCGCCTTGGTTTCGGCCACGAACGGCATTTGGTTCAACACGCGCTGCGTCACTTCGTTCTGCTTGGTGACAAACTCACGCGTCTCGGGCGAGTCCGGGTCCTCAAGCCAGCGGTACGGATCCGCCACTTGCACACCATGCAGCGTCTCCACCAGATCGCCACGGCGCACGGCCGGGTACGTCAATTTCTCAGCTAGTAAACCTGCAGTCTTCATGGCCTTCTTCATCAGATCTTGCAATGAGGGGAGCAAATTGAAGAAGTACGTCACTATCAAACCTCGATTTAGCGTCACAGTAGGACGAATAGTCATTACTTGATTTTTGAATGTTTTTATTCAAGCCAAAATTTTTATGAAAATCTATGATCCATCATACTATATGACACAGATATGACCGATCCACTATACTTGTTCGCGTTTTGAAATATGTGGAACCAGGCGCTGCGGCGCGTCGTCCACGCCGAGGAGCAGCAGCAGGCGGAGCGTCGTCGACAGCAACTGGCACAAGCTGCTACCGCAGCGTGTTCTGCGTCGAACGCGACTTCTGCAAGCTCTGACGTCCCGATAGGAGCCGAGCAATCCGCAGCAGAAGGCAACAATTCCGTCCCCGCAGCTCCCTCTGACGCTAATGCAGCCCCAGAGCCCAACAATGATGCGCCATGCGTGGAAGACACAGAGGACGATGACGACTATCTTCAAAAGCACCTGCTCTCGCGGCCGACGTCGACCTGGAGTTGTCTCGAGGACACACAACAGGCCAACTGCTTGGCGCTCAACTCCTCACACACACTCGTGGCGGTGGGCGAGCGCGACGGCCGCGTGACCATTTGGGATAACACGACCATCCGCGTCATCACTCGCGAGCTGGACCCAACGCTTATTGCCGTGGAGTCTCCTACAGGCGAGACAGTCCATGGACAGGAGGAATCCACTACCAAGACCGACAATACGAAGAAGACAGATGCAGACGGATCAGTGGAGAACGATGACGCGTCAGTAGAAGATGACGACGAGGAGAGAACCGAAGATGCGTCAGTCGAAGAAGCCACAGAAGAAGACGAAGTAGACGAAGACAATAACGAGAGTGAAGAGACCAAGACAGAGGACGAAGCAGACACCTCAGGAGGTGGAGTTGTATTGACTCTGTCGGATCTTCGAGTAGTCAAGACAGCTCTCAAGGTGGTCTCTCAATGCGCGTGGTCATACAATTCCCATTGGCTGTTTGCAGGCTGCGAGGAGAAGTCTACACGTCGAGCGAGACTTTGTGTATGGAATGTTGAGGCTGCAACACTCGTATCAGCGTTCAGATTTGACGGAACAATCACAGCGTTGAGTGCACATCCAAGTGATCCCAAACTGGTGCTTGTGAGCTTCTGGAACTCTCGTCCAGTGCTATTGAATGTGGTAACTGGAGAGAAGTCAGAGCTTGAGAATGTTCCGCTGGAAAACACTGAAGTTGCTCAACCAACGCCTCAAAGTAACTCGCGACATCCAACGCTTGCGTCCTGTGCAAGATATGGTCGTTCTGGGACACGTATCTACTGTGCTACGTCGAAATCAACGCTGGCGATACTGGACGCGACGACTCTGCAGTGTCTGGACAGTCTCAAGCTCACCGTGCTCATCCAGTTCGTTGATTTGAGTGTCAACTTACGTGAAAATGCCATGCTACTCACGAGTTCCAAGGGAATCCACGAGTTCGTCATGGATCCCACTGATGCGACCGAAGAGCACCCGTTAGGACTGCGTGAAGTGGCTCTACACTCGACTGGAGCTGTACGTGCACCGTGGGCGGTGTGTTGCTTTAGTGGCGGCGAGGAGTTTGTGGTCGGGACGCCAGTGGTACGTCATCGTCACGTAGGAGAGAACGGGTTATTCACGTGGCATCGCGCGTCTGTTTTAAACAAGACAACAGCTCAGCACAACGTTGGAGTGAAGGATGGAGTGCTCGCATTAACGTGGGATCGGTCAAGACAAAGCGTGTTAGCTGTGTCTACCAGTGGAGCTCTGCATGTACTCGAGGAACAGTTCAGTACCACGTGGCCGGGGGCGATGTATCCTGCGGGCTTTCGACTCATCACGGACAACGAGCTGCATCTCGAGGTGTTTGATCGTGACGCACAAGAGCGGAAAGAAGAGAAGGAGAAGCTCACAGAAGCTGCGAGACAAGCGCCAGTTGACGTGTTCACTGTACAAAGTCCGTCTGTGGAGTTCCCTGTTGACGACGATGGCGTTGGCGTGAATGAATTCGAGAAACCGTGCTTTATCCCAGCCGTACCGATCGCTTATTACCATCGTCGACATCTGCATCAACTCCATGGAGTGCCATACAACGAGGAAAAACATTTCGGTCTTGGTCAAAGTGTGTTTGAGCCGCTGAAAGGTGCACTGGGGAAGCAGAAGAAGAGCAGTTCGCGGAAATCCAAGAGCAACAAGAAACGGCGACGCAGATAGGCCCAGGTAATGTCAAGTACGTTTATCCTTGTCTGTTTGTTTCTACTGCAGCGCTGCCTCGAGTCGTTGAAAGGATTGCGTCAGTGCACAGCTACGCAACGCATCAGCCTTTTTGGTTTTGAAGGAAGCAGCCCTGGAGTTTGTGCACTGCTCGTCTTGAATCTCTGTATCTTGATCAGACTCGTTGGACTGAAGACGTTCAATCACGGAGATTCGTGATATCTGGAGTGCTCGAACAGCTATCGAGTTAACCTTTAGGCGTCGATGCGCAGAGACTCCAGGTGAATTGACTGGACAAACTGGGCTGATAGTTAATGGGAGTTCGGGTTCGGAACGTTCCGAGCTTCGCAGACTTTCGGACTTTCGGGCTTGTTGCCTCACCGCTCGACTCCCTTCTCGTGATTTTCTTACTGTTTTATTCAGTTCAGGTGCTGCATCGCAAACTGGGATATCAAGGCAAACACAAGATGATGAAGTGGAGACGTGTCCTGCCCAACCACATCGAGAGCACGTCAATTTACTGCGTCGTTGAGCTGCCAGCGTTAGTCGTACGACATGCTCGGAGCCTTCAGTGAACTTCTTGCGTTGAGCTAATGCAGTGGCTCTCCGCAGCTCGAACCAAGCCTGCCGCTGTGCTATCCACTCCTGAAACAACTTCAATGACGCAGATTCCTGGGCCAGAACCATAAGCAACACTGTCGAGGGCAACGTGTACGCTCGTGCACCATTTGCTGATGTTACGGCACAATATCGTTCAAATGAGGTTGCCAGGCACAAGGTCTCCGATACCCCAACTGAATCATGAGTCTGTAGTAGTTCTAGTTCTAAATCTGCTTCTTGATTTATTCCATTGCGTAGAGATCCTAGAGTTAGTTGGCCAGAGACCACGATAAAAACTCGTACAGGTTGGCCAGGTGTGAAGAGATATTCTTCTTGTTCGATAGTAACAGGGTGTAAATGAGCAGCTAGAAAGCGTCGAGAGGAATCGGCCATAGATCGGAAGAGAAAAGTGTTGCGTAGGAAGATTTCTGCTTCTGGTGTAAAGGAGATCGGGAACGTTGGTAAACGTGTGATATGTCGACGCTGAAGCTGCTGAATGACGTGGTACGGCAAGCACAGGACGTGCGTAAGAGCATTTTCACGAAGTCCAAGGAGATTGCGCTGTCGTGCATTGCCCACTGTCGCGGTTGAGAGCTGGTAGTCAAATCCGAACGCTGCAGCATCAAGACCGAAGCAATCGCCTGCTGTAAGCTCTCGTAGATGTAGAAGTGGACCATCTCTAAAATCAGGCATTCCAGTGGGTATCTTCGGCAGAGTTGATGAAGTAGACGACTCTCGTAGAAGGACTGGTCGGAGCGAGAGATCACAATGGCCATTGAGAAGGAAATACACGTTTTCAGTACGTGTCGTACTCTGAACCACGATCGTCTCGCCTGGCGTTGCTGACAGCACAGTGGAGTATCGGAAGATAAGTCTCCAGGGCTCCTCACACTCAGCATTTTCGTCTTCTGTACAGTTATTCTCGTCGTTTTCATCAATTCTGTCGATAATGAGGGCATCCTCGTTCGCTGTCTCTGTATTGATCATACCCAGGGCTTGGAACGTGTTTAGGAGTTGTTGAAAATGCTGTGATAGCCACTGCCGGAAACCTGCCACAACTCTCGGGTTTTCTCGTTGTTTGTTACTAGTCTCCGGGTTCTGTAGCAGCAAATTGAAGCTTTCGGACCGACTGAAAGGGTCAAAAGCGACGGACTCGTGCACCGCACGACCTCGATAAGGAGGGTTTCCTCTAATAATTGATCCGCGTAGTCCAGTAGGTGGAACGGCATTGAACTCCTTTCGTTCTGCAAGGGCAAGTGAAGAAGGTAAAGAGACTGCGCGAGGCCTGGGTAGCAGTACAGGCGCCAACTCGTGTGTCTTCAAGCGATATCGACTTGAAGGCGTTGTCGTGGCTGATCGGACATCATCTGACATGGGCACCACGTGGGAAGTGATCGAGATAGAGAAGTTCTATCCTTAAAAAATCTTAATTAGAGCACTGAAATGCTCGCTATTTATATGTTAAGAGAAGGAATAGGTAGTCAACGGTTAGAGCAAATCAATTTTATTCTTGAAAATGGCATTGGCGGAAAGCTAAACCAGAGGACACTGCTATAAAATAGGGTCCCTCATGTTGCTAATTGACGAAGCCCGACAGGTCATTGCGATTACTTCTTGCCTCCCTTCTTGCCGCCCTTGCCACCTTTCTCCTCCTTGGGAGCTACGTAAAGTCAACATTCACTATCGGTTAGGGACTGCACCTTGAGCAGGACTACAGCATTGCAGCGATGGACTCACCGTCCTTAGCAGCAGTCTTCTCTTCCTTGTTGTCTTTTCCCTTTCCCTTGCCCTTGCCCATGATTAACTGTGTGCTTGGTTCTTGCGAGGCGTAGAAGCTTGAGCTGTAGACCGGAAATTCGGGAATGAGCGTTGGCAGAAGAGTGCTCTGTCAAGGCCAACCGATCTGCCGCCAAGACTTGAGAAGGCGCATAGGAAGGGACGTCCGTTAGATGTAACGGTCCAAAACAACTTGACTTTTGTATGCCGCACAGATCTTGAAGGGTCGCATGTTGAAGCATCAAATTCGGGGACCCATAGCGACCAATCGGGAGAATAAATTGTGGCGCTAGCCATCTCGGGCAAGCAAAAAGGCAACTACCCTGCTCCATCGAAGGTGGCTCGAGATCGCGCCACTTCAAGCCGTAGAGGGATTTTACGCGAGTGCGAGGTTATTGAGCGCTTCAGCGAGCCCTTGGACGGCCTGTTGGCTGCTCGCGTCCAGTCGAAGACCAGCGGATCGCTTGGACATTCCTTGCATGAACGCAGCGACATACACGCGCATGCTGTCGAAGTAGCGGCAGATCCACGTGGTCATCTGCACTTGACTGGTCGACGTTTCCATCGGTTTGGCCTGCTTGAGCGACTGTGCTTTCTCATGACTGTACGCCATGCACTTCCGCACCAACGCAACGCCCGACCGCAGCTTTTTGTGGCGTCTTCCCTGTCGACTAGCAGCTTCCTCAATTGGTAAAGAGCCGTCGTACTCGAGTACAGGGACGACCAGGTTGACGAAGTCCAGCATGAGTTCAATCTGCGCTGCAACGACTCGTTGAGTGTTTTCCGCCCTGTCGTTTCCATCATTTAGCTCACCCAGTGCCTCAATTTCCCTCGCCACTTCCTCAACAGTCGAACTGAAGCGAGTTTGCACCTCATGTGTGAACGGGCCATCTCCTCCATACAACACGTCGTTCGAGTCCACACCGTCCAGACGACCTGGCAATGATCTCTGTCCCCACAAAGCATATAACTGAACTAGCATCAGCAGTACACGCACACGGACAACGCCAATTTCGAGTCGAGAGATCGGCGTCCACTTCATACGCTCCAATACAGCTTTACGCAGTGCAGACACAAAGTAGAAGGCGTCTTCGTCGTTCAGCGACGGAGCGTAGACCAACACACTCATCAACTGAGCGATAATCTGCAAGATCTGGCCGTTACCATTGCTCATTCTGTTAACCCCCACAGCACCAAACAGTCCCACAGCGCCAAAACTATTTGAGGTATGCAGAATTGAGTCTCCCTCAAATACTCGAATAGTGTTCGGGTCGAGATCTGCCAGTAATACGATTGCAGCTTTCACTAACGCGTCCATCTGCGGGATACAGTTGGTCACTAGCGCTACATTCGCTGCCGCCACCATAAGTTGAAGCTTCTCCAGTGGAGCCTCAATCGAAGGGATCGTAATATGTGCGAACGCCAAGCACGATTGGATAAAATTCCGTCGTGCATGAGTACGCTTCTTGCTTCCTACAGAAGCTCCGATGCGCTTGTGAACGTGCATGGCAAGTCGAAGTACCATACTGGATAACAGCATTTTGATCGGTTCCAGCTTGTAAAAGGCACGTCGACAGTCTGTATACAACATGAGCAATGCCTCTTGTTCTTCGTCTTGTGCTCGGTCACTCCCGGTGGTCTCATTGATGTATCCAAGTCGCGTAATAAATGCCGATATATCGCGGTTGGCTTCAGCTCGTTCAGATGCAGTACTCAGAGAGTCGAGAGCATCATGTACTCGACAACATACAACCAAGAGTGTGTGTGCCACAGCAGCTTTTGGACCCAAGACATGCAGCCGTAAAGTACCGGATCGGTCGGACGATTTCTTCAACCTTCCTCCAACAAAAGCTCGTAATACTTTCTTTGCCACATCCACACTCGACTCCCGTTTGAACATTCCCATAAGAGCCTGTATTCGTTTAAATAATGAGTTTATAGTTAGTATAAGATAAAACAGGGTTAACCATATACTTACCAAGAACGATGTAGACGGGATCAGCTTGGAGAAGAAGTCGTAGTGCTGTTTGGCGCCAAACACCACGTTTTCAATGAGTGCACCAAGTAGATTATACGTCTTTGCAGTGAGTTCTTCAGGTGTTGCAGCGTTCAAATGGCGAACGACATCTTTCAGTAGTATGAGAGCCTCTCGATGCTATCGTTACAAAACAAACACCCATTAGCACTCGTTATATGAAGAATATTCGACATACCGTACCGAAAAATGAGCAACAATAAGCTTCATATAAGCTGCTGCGCACTCCATGTACTGCGTGATATCTTCTTGAGACGTGATAGACGACCACGAATCGTTCAGAAACTGCAGCTTTCCTCCTGGTTCGTTATCTGCGATGCTCGATACGTTACTGAGTTGCACTGCTACGAGGCTGTAGAGATGGCACTTGGACACGAGAGAGGGCGACGCTGTGCGTATCAACTCCAGCATTTCAGTGGGTGTTGATGCGTAGAATTTGGCTCCGAAACATTCGCACAAGTGCTTGAGCACCATGGAACTGAAGGAATACTCTTGGTAATGCGCCAATAGCGTGTCAAACGTGTCTTGAGTAGCTCCTGGAGCCGCACACTTTACGAGCCACTCGACAGCAGGCGAATGCAGCGCCAGATAGTCCTCATACTCCATTTTATGAGAAAACAGCCAGCGCTCGAGCTTGTTTTGACGAAACCAGTTGAAGACGTAGAAGTAGTCGAATAGACTGCTATTCACGACGATCGTCTGCTCTGTCGGAGAGGTAGTGCCCAGCAATTCCGAACTGGTTAAGGCCAGATACAGACGCGCATATAATGCGACCATCGGCTCGCCAACACCTCTACAATACAACAAGTGAGTGTTAGAAATCACATTCCGACAATAATTCAATGCGAAAATGTCAATACTTGATCATGTTTGACAGCCGAGCTACAATCTGCGGATACTCGCCATCGCACAGAAAGCGATAGCAGCCGAGCAATGCAATCTCGATATAACTGGGCAAGTAACAGGTATAATCGTTAACAACATGCTATTTTACTCCAGCGTAATAGCATTTGGACACGTACATTCGTGGTAGAAGCTCTCGGATACACGCCGTCTTGTAGAACCAGTTGCGACAGGTTTCAGTGGCTTGGATGTTGATGTCGGAGCTCATGAAATGTTCACCCAGAGGCCCAGAATGAGGCTGACCGTTCTCGTCCTCGGACGCTCGTGTGTGAATGCGATCAAATACAAGTTTACCGAATGCGTCAAGCACTTCACTTACCAATACAAACACACATGGGTACAGTTGAGGCGCCGTATCGGTGTCGGCGAGCAGCTTGACACACTTAATTGCAATTCTCAGAGCCTCCACCTTGTGATTTTGCTCCCAACTTGCAATAAGTCTCTTCTGCATCTCTTTTACTTTGGCCACATATTGGCTTTGAGAGATTTCAATCGTTTTCTCGTCTTGTTCAGGCGAAGGACTGTTGTTATCAGGGTCTCGTTCCAACTGTTCCAATCGAGCACGGGTTTTCTTGATCACTGACACTTCTGCTTGGTCGTCTGCCTTCTGGTAGTCACTCTTTGGAGCAAATGAAAGCTCGTTCTCGAGGTCATTCACTTCGAGCATGCTCGCTTTGATCTTGAACGTGTGATCTGCATATTTGGCCAATAAGCGGTCTGTGTGCTCCTTCCACTTGAATTTGATCGTATTGGGCATTGCTGTAGCTTTTATCGGTTTTTCGTTGCCCTGTACGTCGCTCATTGCAGTTGTTTTAGAGTGTACAGACTCGGATTTTGACCGCATTATGCTGTCGGACGATCCTAGCGCACCGAGTGGGTCCACATCACCATCTTGCAGCACCACGAGTTCAGGAGACACTCCGCCACCACTTTTTCGCCTGGAGAATGAGTCGCCAAGAGAGGAAGCCAGAGAGCTGAGGGAAGTATCTACTACAACCGCCTTGAAGTCGTCCGATTCCGGTTGATTCAGAGCGGAAAAAGTCGCCGCAAGAGCCAGAGGATGTGTCTCCTTGGACATCAACCCGCGTGCTACTAGTTCGTGACGTGATCGAGGCACTTGACGCTCTCCTACGCGCCATTTGATCGTTTGAGTCGCTACCAGAGGCTCTCGCTCCGGCGCCATCATTGTCATCTGGAGCCCTTTGCAGTTTGAAGCTGGATAGATTCGCTCGTACTTATACCGGACTTAGATATAGCCAATCTTGTGATTGGCTATATCTAAATGACTTTTCAACCAATCATAGTGTCGTTTTCAAAAGTTTGAGCCCGCGCCAAGCATCTGAAGGTTGACCGGAAGGGTGAGTCCGGTCGCGCCGTAGTGACGCCTGGAAGCCTCCCCTGCGTCGTATTAAGGTAATAACTGCGCTGTCCATAGTGCTGCTATTTGGAGGAAACGAATACGTACGCAACAAGGCGTCTAACGCTCTTTAATTCGCTCTAAAAGCTGAGATATCCCGACCTGAAACTGACCTATGCTCGTCTTCATTGTATCCCCGCTTACTGCACACATCAGTAACAGTTTAAATAGACACAAGCTCAAGGATGTTCGGAGCAACTGCAGGAACGACGCAACCCGCAGCTGGAGGTTTTAACTTCGGTGGAACAGCAGCGGCAGCAGCTCCTGCCGCCTCTGGCGGCTTCAGCTTTGGTGCAACTTCGGCAGCTCCAGCGGCTGCACCTGCAACAGGAGGATTCAATTTCGGAGGAGCAGCAGCGTCTACAGCTCCAGCAACAGGCTCAACAGGCTTCAGCTTCGGTGCCACACCGGCGACGAGCACAGCAGCTCCTGCTTCCAGTGGCTTCAGCTTTGGCGCTACACCCGCAGCACCTGCTGCCAGTACTGGATTCAGTTTTGGCAGTACTAGCACAGCTCCGACTGCTAGCAGCGGCTTCAGCTTCGGCGGGACGTCTACTGCACCTGCTGCGAGTGGCTTTAGCTTTGGTGGCACTAGTACAGCCCCAGCAGCTAGCACAGGCTTCAGCTTCGGCGGTGCTGCTCCAGCTACCAACACGACGTCGTCTTTCGGATTCGGTGGCGCTACAGCTGCGAAGCCTTCTCTATTCGGTCAGAATCCTGCGACTAGCACAGCGACGACAGGCTTTGGCTTTGGAGCTAAGCCAACAACTACAGGTACAGGCTTTGGATTCGGTACAGGCGCTAGCACAGGAACCAGCGGCTTTGGAACGCCTGGAGCTCCGTCTACGTTTGGTGCTGCTCCTGCTGCGCCGACTGCGCCAGCCCCAATCATCCTGGGCGCAGACGCTTCAGTTGCTCAGCTTAACACCGTTAAGACCGCGTATCAGGACCCAGCGCAGTCGCGGTTCAAGTTCCTCATGTACAACACTGTGGACCCGACTCAGCGACACCTGTACACTCGACCAGCACACATTAGCGAGCGTCTGTGGAACCAAGCCGAGCTGGACAACCCAGACCCGCTGAACTGCGCTCCTGTCCCCATCTTGGGCTTTGACAACCTGCTGAAACGTATCAAGGCGCAACAGGAACACGCTGAGAAGTACAACAAGTACACGGACGACTTACGAGCGCAACTTAAGGAGATGGACAAACACACGCGCGCGACAGAGGAGAAGCTGGAGAAATGTCGTCACGAACACGTGCAGCTCTTCCACGCACTCGTAAAGGTCATGAGGGACATTGAACTGCTGCAGAACTACGGCAAACCACTGCAACGCGAAGAGATGCAGCTAGCGTACGTTACTGTTGATTGAGCGTATGTGCCAGCTCTTTGACACTGACTTTGTATGCTACAGGATGATGTTAAAGAAGCTGCAGACGTTGCTGGACTCGCCTGGTCAGTACAAGGCCCGACTAAATGACGCTGTGTCACTACAACGCGTCCAGAAGGAGACACAGCCTCCTCCATCCAGTCTACTCAGTCCGCAGGACTTGCAGCGACTCTATGAGGTATGTACTGACGCTGAGAGTTGGGTGAACGCAGTCTAATATGTCAGTTGTGTCTTGCAGTTTATGGACAAGCAACGACAGGGGCTGGAACACCTCACCAACATGATTAACGACGACCTGGCGGACATTCAGCTCATCAAAGAAACCTGGCGACGATAGACGGACAGCTTGAGTGCAGTAGCAACCGCCTAATAGCTGTAGGAAAGCACAGACTGCATGCATGTTCGCAAAAGTTACCAAATTGTGTGTCTTTTATTTGGAGTCGCTCTAGACAGACCATTGACCTGCCTGCACTGCCGATATTCTTGACCCTTGATACTTATGCCAACACAGAGTACAGCAGCTACAGTAGACGACGTCCACGAGTTGCTGATCTAGTGGGCGTACGGGTCCACGTCGCCGTACGTCTCAATGACGATAGGGGCCTCGTCGAACTGGTGAACAGGAGGGGGCGACGACAGGCACCACTCGAGTGTCTGGTGGAGCTCCGGGATCACGACCTGGGGGTCCTCAGTGGGCGTGTTGTTAATGGGCACACCGTGCACCTTGCCATCAGTGGAGAAGCGAGCGACAGCGGGGCGGATGGCGGCGGTAGAGTTGACTGTAATGCGGAGAATGCAATAATGAGTTAAACTGCGAGATCTCACCCATTTTGGCTCGGTTTAACGTGAAAAAAGCGTGCATCGAGAGAGGAGACATAGGGGAGACACATACCGGCCTTCAGGGCGCGCATGGACTGGCGGATGAGGCTCATTGTGACGAGTAAAGAGGTTTCTTGATCTGGAAGGAGCTCTTTGAGGACTGCTCGTCTGGCGGTGGTGGCAACAAGACCCCCGAACACAAAGACAAGAGCTTTTGTGCGGAGGAGGGGACTTCCCTAAAATAGCAACGCTCTTCGTGTTTGTATTAGATTTTGTAAGCAGTCTGGTGGTCTCTACACCCTAATTGTGCAACTGCAGAGTGTTCGGGGACAGTAGAGATCTTCCTCCAACTTAATCGGTGACATGAAGAAGTGAGTGCCACCGAAACACTAGCAACGCAAGGTTGCCGTTCAGGTAGCCTTACTTAGGCAACACTGCCCTTGTGACTGAATGCCGGTAAATTTAAGAATGAGGAAGTGCAGAGGGCAGCGGCAGGTTTCCTGGCCGGTTCGAAAGCCGTGCTCGTTGCATTGCCGCGGGATTTGACGCCAGCGGAAGCTGCGGCTGCACGTTGCGATTGTTGAATGGTGCAGCGTTGCATCACCAGTCTTGTGGTGTACCAGTGCCATCCAAAGTCGTGAGGACATTGTCAGTTTTCTTCTTGCAGGCTGCTGAGTAGGAACCTCATGGGTGGTTACATATCGGCAAATGTGAGGCGCACTTCAGCGATGCCCAGTCACTTCAACTTCGTCAAGTTACAGATATCAACTATTGATTCAATACTTGGGGGGTATATGCTGACGCGATACTGCAGTTTGTTTGGGCTGGTGGTGCTGTTGTCTTCGTTTCGGATTATAACAAGAAATGACAGTCAACACTCTCAGCGAGCGGGGTATAAAATCCAACGAATTTGAATCGCAACACGTGAAATCTGTTTGGGTTGTTGGCGTGCTCGTCAGCCCCGAGTCAGATATCTCCAAACCCGCTCGCAGTTTACATATGAAGTTTGTCGTTGCTTCAGGATAGCACCAGCGCCTCCGTGAAAGAGATTGAGATTGAGCAGACTCAATACTTCGGCTGTTGAACTGGAAGTACTATATTTCGGACCGAATCAGCATCGCTTCCAACATACCGTGCGTAGCATTTGTGTGAACTCGAAGCACTGACAGTCTAACGTAGGTGCTGTTGTTGCCAGTATGCCTTGCTTGGATAGCGCAGTAGTGAAGCCACTTCTGGTCATTAAATAAAATGTCAATGACGTCTGCTCTACATCAGCACGTCAAGTAACTGACCCAAGCTAAATATGTCACGATACCCAATTCACGCTAAGTTGGGCTCCGAATTAAGCCAGTTTAAATTCCATCAATCAGAATTCGCCTCCGTTTCTTGTTTCCACCAATCCCATGCTGCGATGTGCACAATTGCCCAATATAGTAAATAAAACCTCGTACTTCGCATACGAGGTTTTTCCGTATTTTGTCGAATGGGGCCAGGGCGCCGCGCTTCTCCACTCATTATTGGATTTAAATCCGCACGGCGCCCAACGACAGGAAGAAATCCCCCTTCCTGCAACCCGAGCCAAGACAGCTTCACTTCCGCTACACCGGAACGCAATGACGCCGCCCTCGGACGATGGCAAGCCGTCGGCTGAAGGCACACCCAAGAGCGTTGGTGACCTGGCTCAACAGCAGCAAGCACTTCTCCAGCAACAGCTCCAACAGCAGCAATTGCAGCTCCTCCAGCTCCAGCAGCAGCAGCTCCAGAACCTGGCTAACCAGAATATGAGCGCCACTGAGCTGGCAGCGCTGCAACAACAGCAACTTGCACTCTTCATGATGCCCATGTTCCCGCTTATGATGCCACTCCAGCAACAGGCGCTGGCAGCGGCCGCGGCGACCACCGACAGCTCTACGACTGCCAACGCGACGTCCGAAGAGGCCGTGACGACATCTTCTGAGACTGCGGAGGAGGATGCGACGGCTACGGCTGAGTCTGCAGCTACAGCGTCCGGAGGCGACGCCTCGCCAACGTATCAGACCGCGACTGCCGAGTCGCTGGGCCTCACGCCGCCATTTGTGGGCACTGACGGGTTTGGAATGCTTACAGGGACGCCCAGTATCGAGGAGATGCCTAAGCGTAAGCGCGGCCGACCGCCCAAGAAGGATGTGGCGGCACGGGCCAAGGCCGAGGCAGAGAAGACGCTTAAGCAACAGTTTCCTATGTGGGGATATGGTTTGCCAATGCCGCTGCTGCCTGGGTTCCCGGGTATGTTGCCGGGCATGTCGAATCCTGGCGCTGTCGTTAAGGACCACTCTACGGATGATGCGGGAAGAGAGGACGATGGAGACAGTGAACGTCCCGCCAAGATGGCGAAGAAGAAACCGCGCGGAACAGGCAAACCTCGGGGTCGGCCACGTACACGCCCTCGTCCCGGTGAGATTATTCGTCGGGTAAAGCCACTCCCTATTGCGCCTGCAAACTATTCGGTTATGTACAACTATTCTCTCTCCAACTTGGCGCAAAAGAGTGCGGAGCTTAATGCTGATGGAACCACAGCGGATACGGACACGGCGGTCACGGACGACGCACAAGATGATAACCGACTGGCACCACTAAGCGCGTCGCTGCTATCTGGAGAGCACGAGTAGCTTTCAACTTCATCTGATATTGCGCAGTCGATGTAGCGACTGCATTAATACCCCGTTCTTGTTTTATACACAAGTCAGTTTTAAACGATGCGTTTTAAACTATGTGGACGTCTATGAGGTGAGAGCATAAATAACGGTGCCCAACCGTACGTCTTTGGACGCTGCGCTAGTTGTTGGTCTAGAAGAAAACTTCTTCATCGCCTTCGTTGCTTACAGCGTCACTGTCGTAGTAGTCGAAAGTGTAGTCGTTCATATCGTCGCCGAAATCTTCTTCAGCGTCGTCCATGTCGCCGTCATCTGCCTCATGCTCCGCCGCCTTTGCCTTATCGGCTGCAATTTTCTTCTCCTGAGCTTCTAACGACTTGAAAACATTCTCGAATGCTCGTGGTTGCATGATGCCACGGTTAGTTGAACTGGCTGCAGATGTGCGAACTCCACTGAGCGAATTGGCGCGCAGCTCTTCAGGCACGTATACCTCGTTAGCCTTCTGTGTTTCTGGCACTGTCACATGTACGAAAGCTGCTGGATCGGACGCATTGTGACCAGCATCAGGGCCTGCTGGATCCGCCTCCCACGGGTGGTACAGACTCTCGAGCTTGTGTGCCAAGAGGCGCTGTCTTTGGATCAAATAAGCCTCACGGTCGGCCAATGCCTCAGGCTGCGGTAGCTCCATGGGTGGGTACAATGATTCACCAGCTTCAGCCTGTGGTAGCAGAAAGAAGGGTTAGTTATTGCATGATAAATGGCTGGAGAGTTATTGATATTTACGTGAAGCAGCTCCATCTGCGTGTGCGAGAGCCCCAGATCCTCGCGCGTTTCGTCCATAATATCCGCCAGCATCGAGTCTCGGCTGCCGCCGAAGCGCACGCGTCCACGTCCACGTCCTCGACTCATAGCGACTGTCACGCGGCGAAGAGGTCGCCAAGATGGCTGCAATTGCAATGTGCGCCAACCAAAGGTTCAAGTGTATGCTTAATCGTAGTTAAAGCCTGTGTAATGGCATACTTCAAAGTGACAATATAAAGTCAAGAAGGTTATGGTTTCGACCAATAGGAAAGCTGGAAATCTACGACTTCAACTTGTAGGTGACTGATAGCGGCGATGAGGCAGGCAGTCATCCGCTTAGGTATCTTTTATCGTCGATGAGTGGAGCGTCTTGGTGCTGGGCCGGTGTTCCATGTGGTGGCGTGGAGATCATTCTTCGACGGAAGAGCAGTGAAGCCTCATGAGCTTAGAAGTCTTGCCTTCCTAGCGTCATCTCCTCGTGCAGTCGCGAGGTTGATTTATCGTCGAGGTGCTATCGTTAGCATCTATATACTATCGGGTGCAAGTTATGCTTAGCCCACACTTTATCGAACCAATATAAAAAGATAGTATCACAACTCTCGTAGATGTTGAAGAGCGCGCCAATACCCCGTCGTCCATTCTCAAGCTCCCGTTTGAAAATGATCGAGTAGATCAAATCCAGTTTTCGCTACGTTGCATGGACGTTACAAACCTGAACTACTATGCAAACAAGACGCGTACTAATCGTACAGTACATCGCAGCAATGCGCTGTGATGGCTGAGCTAGTTTACAGTTGCACCCGGCTTCCTTTTAAGCTGGTACAAGCAATTCGAGTCATAGCTGCTCGGGCACGCCATTAAGGTATATACTCCGGCTTGCTGCATTCGCTCTCACTATGGCAGGCTACTGCTTCGGTCGCTGCTGTTTTCACTGTTGTTGCCATCCTCACTTTCGAATCCGCCAGCTCCAACCCAAAAGCCAACGCAGCAATGGACACAGATACTGTCCAGCAATTCGTGAACGCCATCGCAGCGACTGAGCTGATACCGCTACCATCGGAGCCCCACAACGGTCGGGTGCACAACTACGGCGGCGTCCTCCCCGGCTCAGCGGATCCAGCATTACTGGAGCTTCCTCCAGGCATCCAATGGCTCAGCAATATACTAACTGACTCAAATCCTTTACGTCTGTACGTGCGTCCAGCCTACCAAACGCTGTTGCTCTTGGCCATGGCATTTGTGGATCATCCCGAGGTGCCGCACCACCGAGTGGTGATTGTCGGATCCTCGGGCACAGGCAAGACAAGCTTTCTGAGCTGGGTACTCCGATACTTGTGTCGATTGGAGAAACCTCCAGTGATCGTACTGAACATCACCGGATTTTTCGGGCGTATTTCATCGGACGGTGAAGTTACCGCTGGTATACGAGGCTCGAGCTTTCAGCTGGAGCTCGCACTTCGCAGCACAGTGTATCTATGCGCCTTCAGTTGGACCGATGAAATCGATCTCGGTATCCGAGCCCGTACCATTGTGATGTCACCACCAACACAAACTGTGACAATGACGGGGCCGGCAGATACCATGCGTACATTAGTACTAGTGATGCCTGTGTGGACCCTAGCAGAGCTCGAAACCTGCCGTTCCACATGCTACTCACATACCGTCTCGCAAGAAACATTATTCGAGCTCTATCAACTGTGGGGTGGAGCTGTTCGCTGGACGCTGGGGACATCCAAACAAGAAGCAAAACGAGAATTCACCCAAAGTATCGAATCGCTATCCTTCTCTTCAGTGGTTGAGGTCGTTGGCAATGGTGGTCTCGTGGAATTACAGCATGGCGCCGAGGATATTGCGGTCGGATTACGACTCATTCACTTGAATGTAGACCCTGACAGCACGTTTCAGCTTACTGGAGCTACGATGTGTAGTACTTCGGCGTGCTCACTGCTTATCAGTGCCAACTCCAAGCAACTTGAAAGCGTTCAAGTTTTTATTGAGACGACCCGGCTGCTTGGATGAACCATCATGCAGTTATTCTGCCAACAGGTGCAACAAGAGCTCTTCGATAACTTAGGGCATCGCGAATAACTATATCACCACAGCTAGCTTTTTTGAATGGAAATTCGTGTCATTATTGCTTAAAATTTCTCCTCTTCGATATATCTACACTTCTAGTTCCCTGCGCACACTTCAAGTCCGGCAGGGGCTTCAGTTGGGGTCGTCTTCTCCGTCGTCACTGTAGCCACGGCAGGCACAGGGAACGGAGTATCAGGCTCCGATGCCGTGAAGGTGTTGTTCATGACGCGTCCTGGGTGCGATCCACCCATGTAGGACGGAAGCGACGACAATGGGATGCCGTGGTTCTGTGCCACTTCCAAGAATGCCTTCATGTCTTTCTGCATTATCACAAAAGCATGACACTCATCAAAAAGCACCTAGCAGCAAGCTCAAGACAGATTACTTACAAACACTTGAATCTTTTCACGGGTTTCAGGCTGGATAATAGCCGAGATGACCTTCCAAGCGCTGTAGAAAATGAACGGTGCGTTCACCACGTACAGGCAGTGCAGTGTCTCCGGGTAGTAAAGCTGACCCACGTCGAAGATAGGCTTACAAAAAAAAAAAAAAACTCGTTAGTTTTATACAAATACTTCATCAGGAAAATGGAATTACCTTGAGGTGACTCAACACCGACGGCGCTAAGAGCTTCATGCTGAGACCCTTGAGGTCCACGATACAAATATGCTTGTATACACGACGACCGAGTCGCTTGGAGATGGCGACTTTCTCCCATTGGATACGCTCCATGTACTGCCATCGGTGTGGGATGATATCTTCGGTATTCGTGAATGTCTTGAACAAGCCGTCCGTGTTGATATCACTGAGGCGATCTACGGTAACGAGGTGTCCCTCTTTATCTTCACCGTAGATGTAGGTCGGCCAGTACTCGTTGTACATTTTAGACATAGGCAAGTCGCGTTTGAGGACGTTGTCGGTATCGTGAGCAGCTCGAGCGTCCAGAATCTTCCTGGTCTCAACGATCGTAAATTCCTTCCGGTTCTTCTTTACGCCTCGATATGCGCGAGCCACGCGGATCGCGAGGTCGTCCGTGCACTGGTCGCCGAATTCCGCCTTCACAGCTTCGAAGAAGGGCTGATCCTCGGCCGACAGGGGCTGGGCCTCTTCGTTTTCATGCAGGGACATGATGTTCAGTGCTTTAGGGTCTTGGGCGAGGGCTCTAATTTACGAATGCAAGAAGCTATGACAGCAGAAAAACTGCTCGTGTGATTGTGCCGCAAAGCCTCGATGAAGGCTCAGCGTTCTGAGCTGACCTGGAAACACCGATAAAGAGTCAGAAGGCGGTTGCGTGGCTGCAATTAGGAGAGCGAAACTGAAATTAGGCGACAACGGTCGGTAAGCTCCTGTTCCTCTTGTCTATCATTATCTCGAGCTTAGCACAAACAGTCCTGCGCATTCCTACGACTGCGTGGCTCACTATCGTCCTCGCAACGGCTTGGAGCTGACGGACACTTACAGACGAGTGACCTCCCAGTCCTCGACCGTGCGCTCCAAGGCGTCTTCGGGTGCCGTGTCGAAAGGGCCCGTTTCTGGAATAAACAGCGAAAAAAATACAGAAGTGTCAGCTACGAAACAGCAACCAGCACGACTGCTTCCAAGCCAGCTAAATGACAGCAACGCACCTGTTCGTCGCGGGTTGTGACGCTCCTTGAGGATGGCCGGTTTGGGGATGATAGTGCCAGTCTTCTTGGACACACGGACCTTCTCGCCCTCGTCCGTGAAGCGGATGGCGATACGCGTGGGCTTACCGATGGACGGATCCACAAGGTTCACGTTACTGTAGTGGATAGGAGAAGGCGACAGGTACGAGCGACCGGCAGCGGCAGGCGTTGCCTTCACGTAGCGGTGCGACTGCAGAAATAAGTAGCAATACGTCAGTCTTTTAGCCTCGAATAGCCTCTAGAACTTCATTACGATGACCTACCATGTTGACATTCTCCACGATAACCTTGTTCAAGTCGCGGACGACTTTCACAACCTCTCCCTGTGTGCCCTTGTGGGGTCCAGCGATAATCTCGACCTGTAGTAGAGAAATACCCACAAGGTTAGCACGATATCTCACCCAAAACGGCGAGTTTAAAGAGAAACAAAGCGCACCTTGTCGCCGCGGAAGATATGCCAGGTCTTGATCAGGTCAATCGGTTTCTTCTTGGTGCGCGGGCCGCGACGGAAGGCAATCGGGATGCGAGTCGCCATCTTCAGCTACGGGGGTTTGCTGTCCACAAGTACACTGCGACTTTAAGCCGAGCAGCTCCGCTCGACTATTGGATGAAATCAAAAACAATAATCAGCATTACTGGTTAAAATAAAAATTATTGTATTGGTTGAAACTTGGTTTTAAATAGATTCGGTGTCTTTTGATTCGCTGAAATCGGGTAGCCACCAGAAAAGTCGAGGGAAGCGTCCAGGAAGAAAAAGCGAGCCACCCGCACCAGCCAAGCTAGAAGGGAGCACTAGGAAGATCAACGATGGCTGACGTCGCAGAGAAGCAGGAACTACCGCCCGCGGGCGATGCCGGTGTGGCTCCGCCCGCCGTGCCCGAGGATGTGGCCGCCATGTTCGACCTGAAGAAGAAGAAGAAGAAATCCAAGAAGGTCAAGAAGGAGGTGTGTCGAATAATTGCATGCTTTATTTTATTGTAATGCTATATTTATTAACATGTACGTAATCATTTATCATATATTTAATGCTAACAGAAGAAGGAGAAATCCGAGGATGCTGATGCCGCCACGGATGCCGCTCCTGACGCCAACTCGGTGCTGGTGCAGGACCCTGCCACGTACTCATACAAGGACGAGCTGTTGGCGCGTATAATGGCCAAGCTGCACGAGAACAACCCGGAGCTGACGGACCGTAAGCGACACACGATGAAGCCGCCTCAGCTCATGCGTGTGGGTACCAAGAAGACGCTGTGGGTGAACTTCCAGGAGATCTGCCAGATGATGCACCGCTCGCCCGAGCACGTGCTGCAGTTCACGCTGGCTGAGCTGGGTACGGAGGGATCTATCGACGGCAATCAGCGTCTCGTCATTCGTGGCCGCTACGTGCCCAAGTACATTGAGTCGCTGCTGCGTAAGTACATCACGGAGTACGTCTCGTGCCAGATGTGCCGCTCGCCCAACACGACGTTGACGCGCGACTCGGTGAGCCGTCTGTACTTCGTGCACTGCCAAGACTGCGGTTCCTCTCGGTCTGTTGCTGCCATTCGCTCGGGTTTCCACGCCGCTACTCGTGCCGACAGAAGGGCCGCTCGCAAGTAAGACTGCTGTGTGGAGTTGCAGTCGCTTAGGACGCTCGGCGGACAAAGTTAGAGCAAGAATTTGGAGCTATGGCACTAGAAATTCTCTATAGTTCAAGCCTTAGAGCCTCTCTGGTGAGTTTTAAACTGTGAGATACCGACGACCCCTTTGAGGGGAAAAAACGAAGCGAGATGAACACGGAGAAGACGAATCTATTGTAGATGTTCGGTGTCACTAGGCTAACCAGTCTGTAGGTCTTAATGGCGATGCTTACTCTTCTTGGACTTGTGGCTATGGCTTGAATCTGTAGCAGCACGCTTCGTTCCATGACGTGAGATAATGATATGACGCTCGAGACCAGAGCCGATGCTCTCATGGGCTAGGCCAAGGCGTTCAGCACAGTCGTGAGCTAGCAGACGCTCGAAGCCGTTCAGGTTGGCGTCCAAGTGCAGCTCGGTGCCTTCGCCTGACTCATTGAAAGCCTCAATCTTCTTGACCAAAGTGTGCGAACTGCCTTCTGAAATGCCTCCTGCCTTGTGGTTGCGTCGAGGTGCAGGAGTAGGCTTGACAGGTTTAGCTGGAGCTTCGTCTTCCGAAGAGTCCGAACTCGATGAAGAGGACCAAGAGGAAGCTGCTGGCTTCGACTTGGCCATAGGAGTTTTCGGTTGTGGCTTCTTCGTCTGCTTGACAACTGGCTTGGATGGAGCTTCATCGTCCGAGTCGCTTTCAGACTCGGATGATAATTCGGCCAACGTAAGCTTACGAGCTGGAGCTGGTGTTTGCTTTACCGGTTTGGAAGGAACTTCATCCTCAGATTCATCTTCAGACTCGGAAGACTCGTCTGTTTTGGAGGCTGAAGCAGGTACAGGAGTTGGTTCTTGAGTTTCATCATCCGAGCTCTCGGAATCCGATGACAACTCCATCTTTGGGTTAGATGCAGGCGACGGTGTTGACTTAGCCGCAGGTTCGTCGTCGAAATTATCTTCATATTCGGATTCCAAAGAATTCAGAACCTGTTTCTGAACGGCAGGCGTAGGAGCCGCAGGTGTCGAAGTCTGCGGTTTGACATCGTCGAAATCATCTTCAGATTCCGTTTCGGACGCGTCTGCCATCGATTCATCGTCATCTGCAGCACCCTGTGCTGTAGGCGACAGCATCTCTTCATCCTCCGATTCAGACGATTCCGAAGAAAACTCGAGCTGTGGGACGCTCTCAACGTAAGGCACGGGGTCAACAACCTTGGCTTGCGGTGCAGACTCCACTGCTTTCGTTTTCTTTTCCTTCACTTTCTCCTTCTTCGCCTTGGGCTCTTCCTTAGCTTTCTGCGTAGCCTTTGTTTTTTCAGCTTTACTGGTATTCGATAGTTTGACACGAATGTGTTTCCGCAAGCTCTTGAACTTGTGCACACTGGCATCGCATGGAGCACAGAACGGGACTTCACACTGTTCGCATCGCACACTGGCAGTATTCGACTCGCACTCGCCACAGCGCGGCAGTTGGGGGATCGGAGGGAGCTTTGCCCGTTTGTGTTTAGCCATCACACGAGCGCGATGCACGGCGGAGTTGCAGTCATCACAATAGAGCGAGTTATCACACTTTGCACACATCCACACAGCAACGCCGGCCTTCTCGCATTCGACACATGTGCGAGTGTCATTATTCTGTTCTGCTTCAGCCTCGCTCTCACTCTCGTTCTCACTCTCTTGTTTGCTGTGGACAGGGGCTTCGGTTGGCGCCTTCTCCGGTGCGGCCTCTGTTTTGGACTGATGAATAAACCTGCAAGCGTCACCACGAGTGCACACACCACTCAGGAAGAACTGGCACAGCTGTGCTACCTTGCCCGTAGGAGCCGGTACAGCGTCCTTCGCAACACCTAAAACGTGAGCATACGTGCACGCTGAGCCTTGTGCACAGAAGCCACGCGTAAAGTGACGACAAAGCTGAGTGGGAGGGATATCTTGCACCTCCGACGGCACAACGGCTGGCTCGGCCGGCTTCGGTGCTGCTTTCGGCTTTGGTGTCTTCTTCTTCGGCTCACGCGGAGCCTTTGAAACGACAGGAGCCGGGGCTGCAAACGCAGCATCGTCAGTCACGTGGTAATACTTGCACATGTCGCCCTGGCGGCAGATTCCAGCCGCAAAGCCGCGGCACGGCTCTGTTGTTTTCTTGAATTTGCGCTGTAGAGATACCTTGAGCGTCTTGCCGTACACCACAGCTCCATTCGTTGCCTCCATGGCCCTCTGAGCATGCTGTTTCTGTGCGAAAACCACTTGACTGCATTGAACACGAATGAATTAGCACAGATCAAAGACACGTAGACGTTGGCAACAGTGTTTCGACGTACGCAGAGTTGGTTCCGTTGTGTCGGACACGCACAATGGGGCCGTAAGTACGATACATATTCATGAGCATGCCATCGGACAGCTCAGTGCCGATACCCGAGAGCACGATGGTCGCTTCCTTGCCAGAGTACGCCATGAAGAAGGTGTTCAACTACCAATCAAGACTTTGGCTGGTCACGGTCAATGTGTCACTATAATGAGGTAATTGAGTTAATGGCACTAACTGCGAGGACATTATGGATGGAGGGGCCTGGTGTTACATCGTCGGGAAAGCGACGGAGGTCGGAGAGCGAAGGCAAGGAAGAAACGGAGGTGAATAATGTGCATATTGAAGAGCATACAAGTGAGCAGGCCACGAATGGCCATCGAGATGCGGACGAGTTGGAAGATAAAGCTCCAGCTCCGCACTCAGCAACAGCAGAAGGAGGTGGCGCCGATGACAGCGAGGAAGAGATGCTGGTAGTGCTGGAGTTATGTGACTTTAAGAACCATCCACTATTCGACGACTACAGCTCTGCGACGCTTGAGGTGCGTTGATTTGTTAACAGTTTTGGTTGGGTCTGATGCTGACGTTGTGATGCTGGATTATTGGCTAGGGTATCGACACGGTAACACCGATGCTGAAAATCGGAGAGTACGAATTGCATGGGCAACTAGAGGAAACAGTGGGCACGAGCTACTTCTACGACACGGACACATCGAAAATGCCAGACAAGACGTACCAGTTCGCAGGCCAGACTATCAAGAAGATTAAGTTCACTATCGCACCGCCGGAAGACGTGTAGTCCTGCACTGTAACTCAACGCATCCGCTGTACTGTATCTTACACTGGGCACCGTGAACTCTTGAAGAGCGACAAAACTCCATTCATTCGCTCTTATTTTCTTTGTTATAAAGACACTCCACTCGTCGGTCTTTCAGGCCGCAACTCGCAGAGTTCCTCTGAGTATCTGTGTCTGCTTAACGGTAGAGCTGTTCAACCGAGAGGTTCTTGGCAATCTCGAACTCCCACTTGTCACCGTTAGCCAGCAGCTTGGCCTTGTCGTACAGCAGCTCCTCGTGAGTCTCAGTGGCGAACTCGAAGTTGGGGCCTTCGACGATGGCATCCACGGGGCACGCCTCCTGGCAGAAGCCACAGTAGATGCACTTGGTCATGTCAATGTCGTAACGCGTGGTACGGCGCGCACCATCAGCACGCGGCTCCTGTAAAATTAATAAATCAATCATCAGCTTCACTTTTCCTTCAAAGATCTGTTTAACACTTTTTCCTACGCACCGCTTCAATGGTAATGGCCTGAGCGGGGCAGATAGCCTCACACAGCTTGCAGGCAATGCATCTAATGGTCAATACATAACAGACGATGAGGATGAGAACGCGACTCTCCATAAAGCTGCCCGCACCACCAGAATGAGGTCACTCACCGTTCTTCGCCGCTCGGGTAGCGACGCAGAGCGTGCTCGCCACGGAAACGCGGGCTGAGCATGCCCTTCTCATACGGGTAGTTGATCGTAACCTTGCGCTCAACGTGCACTTCCCAGGCCAGCCAGGTGGCACGGAACACGTCCGAAAGGAAGAAGGTGTCGGACATCTTCTCGATCACCTCGCCCCACGTGGGCTTGGGGTCCACCTTTCCTGGCGCGGGGATATTAGCGAAGCCGCGCGCGCTACCGGCCACCGCAGCGGGTGCCGTGCGGCTCAGGCTCTGCTTGGCAGCCACGGCCGCGGCCGATCGACGCAGCATCATGACGTTCATCGCGTTCCGGTAGTGTGGGGAGGTCTGAGAGCCGCTCGTCGCTGGAACAACTTTAGCGCAACTTGAGCAGGTACTGAGATAACGAAATTACAAGTTGTGTGGACTACACGATTTATAACTGTTGTGTTTCACTGGAAGCGAAGCCGCCATTTCGACGTCAAAGCGTCTGTACAGCAGGATAGCAGCAGGGATGGCATCGAATGCGTTCGTGTTGTGCAAAGTCCGACACAGCGTGAGTCTGTCGCCGTGTCATGCCGTGGATGCGCGTGTGGGCATCGAGCAGGACCTGACGGAGCAGCTCATGCGCTACTCGGAGGCATTGCAGGGTGTAGTGCTGAGCTTCAGTAACGTGCAGCTGGGCAGACCCTACGGGACCATCGTGAACGAGATGCCCTACATTCACTGTAAGGTGCTGACCGATGCGCTGGTCTTCCGCCCCAAGGAGGGCATGATGCTGCGCGGCGTCGTCAATAAGATCGGCAGCAACCACGTCGGTATGCTCTTCGCTGGAGTCTTCAACGGCTCCGTTGCTGAGGCTGAGCTGCCCAAGGGATACGTACACAACTACGCTCAGGATTGCTGGTACGACGGCTGCAGTTACTGAGTATGCGGCTCTATTATTCATGCTGTGTTTTGGTATCCATGATGTAGGCTGGGCGAGGACGGCTCTTCTATCTCTGTCGAGGACGAAGTAGAGGTTAAAGTGCTGCGGTGAGTGGAGTATTGTATTGGATTTCACTCATTGCTATACATAAGGCTGATATAGTTTTTTTTATTGTTACTTTTTCGCAGTGTCCACGTTGCTGGCGGCATGATCGCTATTGAAGCCACTATGCGCTTCGACGCCGCTGGTGTTGCGAAGTCTACGGCACCGAAAAAAGTAAAGAAAACCTCGCACCTTAACTTGGCAGCAGGAGAGCCGGTAACCAAGCCAATTAAGGAAAAGAAGACCAAAAAGACCAAAAAGGTTGACGAAGCGGAGGACAAGCAGGAAAAGAAGAGCAAAAAGCGCAAGCACGAGAAGCCTGATGAAGAGGTAGTAGAAGAGGAACCCGTTGAAGCCGAGGAGGTCAAGGTGAAGTCTAAGAAGCACAAGCATAAGGACAAAGACGCCAAGAAGAAAAAGCACAAGAAAACCAAGCACGACTAGACTGAGGTGACGCTAGGCATAGATGGATAGCAGGTATCCAGCTGCATGTGTTTATATACTTTCAAGAGCTTTTGTCAGCAATCTCTCTTCATTCCAGAATGCCAGAATAAGCAAACTCTCTCATTAAATACGCCACAGGTATCCTAGTGCTACTAGTGCAGCTAGATTAGTCATACGAGACCAGGTTCTCCAACTTTACTGGGATTTTTGGTAGTGGCTGCTTCGGGTCGCGGATGTTCCAGTTCGGAGACTGCTGCGCTTTATGCCACTTGAAATCGTTCACCTTCGCCCAGAGACCCGAGTCCTTCGACAAGCCCAGACGTTCTAGCTGTGCCTCGAGACCGTCAAACTGTATGCGGTACGGCCCAAACTGCATCTGCTGGCAGTCTTCAATGATCGGATGGCTCGGAATACGAAGGTGGAAGGTCGTAGCAGTGCTCAAGTGAACGCGCAGCTGACGACACGCGACGAAAAATTCACAACCGTTGCAGTTCTCAAGCCACAAACTGCCGAAGATCGCTCCTGTATAGAACACACAGTTCTTCAGTGCATCGCCACGGATGGCCGATGTCTCCACGCAAACCAGTACAACGCAGTCAGTTAAATGCGAGAAGTTCAGATCGCGACGCTTGCTGTAGTCTGCGTCGGTGAAGCTGCTGCTATCGATGATAATGACCTCGTTCTGCTTGTTAGCATGCACCAACTCGTCAAACTCTATCGCTCTCTGTGAAGTCGACGAGGCCTGCTGGTTGCCAGTCAAAGCTGGTGATTCTGGCTGATCCTGTTTCTCCGCTTCTTTGGCTTTAGCTCTGTTCGCTGCACGTGCTCGAAATGTGAACTTCTTCCTAGGAGCGAACATCGTTCGAGTAGTCTCAATCAGCTTCAGTAATTTAGACAGGATCAACTGCGTGTGGCGAGTGTCGTACGGCGACAAGTACAGTGACGATGCTGTTGCAGCAGCGTCTCTCATAGAGTTCACCTCTAGCACCAGTGCATCCAGCTTGACCTCATTGGCAGGGTCACAAGGCAGTGGCTGCTTCTTCTGTTCACAGAATAAACCCACCTGCTTGCGAATATGCTCCTCTTGTTGCGTAAACTTTTCCCAGAACGCCGTCGCCAACTCATCCGTCGTTAGCTCCCGATTCAGCTTCGAGGCATCGTGTGTATTATTAACAGTCGCTGCACTCCTCGCCCCTTGCTTCTCCTTGCGTCGCTCCTCCAATGCGTGTGCCAGACTCTCCTCGTGTGTTGTGAGTATAGGAAATTCGCCGATGGTATTGACCCTCTCTGGCCGAACAATGGCACCGTGTAGCGGTTTGCAATCAAAGTATCGCCTTCCCTGGAATGTGCCATCGCCTTTGCCCAACGGTTTGTCTAGCCGCACTCCAAGCCAGCCGTCACCCGGTAGGCCCTCGATCGCCCCAATATACGCGATCTCACCGTAGCGCTTGATGCTAGCGCGCAGACTGCCACTCGGACCCGAGGACAGCAGTTCGCACCGCGTTCCTGGCTCCTCCATGCCGCGTCCCTTCCAAACCAAGATTTTGTTAAAACAGATTTAACCGAATAAAACCTCACAAAATAGTAACCCTGTCTCCATTTAGAATTTAGAACAAACTTAAAAAGTCAACCACATAATATAAATCCACTCGAACAGGTGGTTATAATACCGATGTGAACTCGTATAAGTAGACACCAGCCTGTTTAAAACTGGTTAAGTACGATTCAGACTTGTTTAAGTTTACACACCCAATCGATTTTTTTGGAAAATTTTACTGAGGGCCGTCCGCAACTGAAGTGGACCCATGCAGTTTTGGACACTAGGTCACAGCGCATGCGTTCCATTTTCTGACCAATTAGATTTGCTTTCAAATTTTTAACCAATGAGCTTACTTTTATGACGAATTGCAAAACTGGGCCGCTAGTATCATAATGTCTCCAGTGTCGCCTCCCTCCC
>NW_008649023.1:405119-405796 GCF_000247585.1 Phytophthora nicotianae INRA-310 | reverse complement strand
GAGCCTGTCAGCGTAGATCCGCGGGTTCTTCTGGCTGTTGGTCGTCAACAGCGGACTGGGGTCCGATACGGTGTTACCGATGTGGCAACACCGGACACTTTGCGCGTGAGTGCACAGCGACTGTGCACTTGGCCAGGGGCCGACGTGGTGATGCCGGGAATCGTCGCATACAATCGAAAAACGCGCGGAAGCAGTAGGCGCGGGGCGCTCTACTGGTAGTGCGGTCACGCGTGTCTACAACGGACATGCGGCAATAAAGGCTGCAGCCCCAGCGAGAGAGATTCTCGCTGTACGAAGCCAGATGACAAGCCAAACCTTGTCATCCTGAAGGTGGGATTGAAGAGAGCAGGCTCTCTTCATGCTTTGGTAGACCCAGGTGCGTCGAATAACTTTGTTCGACTGGAAAGTCTACCGAAGCTGAACTTCGAGGAGGTTAAAACACCTCGAAGTGTTTTGGAGGTCCGATTGGCACCAGATGCCACCGTGCAGACCGAGAAGCGTGTCGTACGCGTGCGCTTCTCGTACAAACACAGGGTGTTTGTAGAATATCTTATCGTCTTAGACCTTGACGATAAGTTCGACTTAGTGTTGGGCATGCAGTGGCTTGCACGGCATGATCCAGTGATCAACTGGGAGAAGCGTACACTAGTACGCTTTGGACGCGGCGCGACAGAGAG
>NW_008649023.1:354522-403641 GCF_000247585.1 Phytophthora nicotianae INRA-310 | reverse complement strand
CCTGATGCATGAGAGGGACATCCCTCTCACGGCGGTGAGCACTCCAAGCGGCATGCTTTATAATTGTGAACGAACTCTCGAGATGGATATGAATTACGAGAAAGATATGAATATTCCAAGTTACGTCGGCTAATCCTCGGTTACAAACTGCGACAAGCCTGGAATTATACGAATGAACGAGACTTACAGCGTCGCCGAAGCTGCAGCGGAGGCGAGTGCGTAAAGACCTTGCGACGACTGGATTTCCTCGATGTCTTGATCTTCGTCCTCTGCTGCTGAAGACACTTCCGTGCTGTCGCTGTCTGAAGACCAGATTGATACCAATTGATGCCATGATGGAGATATCCGTAGCTGCTAGTTTCTCGTCCACGACGACTGATCGGCCGACCTCCGCTTCAGTCAGACCGCGGAAGTACGAACAGTTCAGTGCTGACGTTGCACGTCGAATGGGTGCTCGTTGGGAACGTCGATCCAACAGTTGCGCCATGGCTCGCGTTCATCCAGCGCAGCGACCTCTGAACACCAATCAGCTGTTGTTAGAATCCACGGCAACACCTCGTACGAATTCCACAGTATCGTTGGCTAGAGGATGAATTCTGTGGGAACATCGTTGTCCACACACCAGTCCCAAAGCTACATTATCTTGTTACGAAATTTGTCGGCACGACGGTTGCGATCAGACAAGTAGGCATCCATAGCTCGAGTCACATCTCTGACGGTGCTCGAACTGTCACCGTGGGTTTTTGCAAGACGTCTGACAGTGGCCTCAATCTCCGATTGAACAACCCAGTGGCCTCGCTCCCACCCGACGTCGCTTTCCTTGCCACCAACGTCAAATCCGTGTGTTTGACGTCATAATTTCACGGTACGTGCTCTCTTGGGAGCATGGAAAGAGACGAAGACGTCTGGCACGAACGGACTCACGTCAAACGAGTTGGCAACGTCCGGAAACATCTTGTCGACGATGCGCCATGGGTGTTCAGTCTTCGTCCAGTCAGCGAAAGCCCGGATTCCTTCGACCGAACATGCAGCCACTAGTCCTTTTACAACTGGCAGCGGCGTGCGGAAGGAATGCACAAGATTCCAGCATCTCAGTGCGCCCTTCCTCTGGAAGTTGGGCTTGAGGTAGCGCTGCACCTTGGCCGGAATCTTCTTAGACGGCTGCATGAGAGGCTGCCAGCCTTCAATTGGAGCGGGGAGCTTCACCACCACTGGTGCTGAGCGTGAGCGGCGGCCAGTGCTTCCATGAGTACGACGTGTGGCTTCACTCCACGCCGTGCAGTCCTCACCCCCAACGGGTTCGACGCTGGTTTGTACAGGAGCCGGAGGCGGTGCTGAATGCGAAGGACCCAGAGCCGACATGGGTATCGGACGATAAGCGGACCTGGTGCGTGACGAGACGCCGGTACTTGACGTGTCTTCAAGAGCTTGCAGTTGCAAACCAGATGGCAACTCGTTTTCCTTCGACTCTTCGTGTTCATCATCGGAGGCTCCGCGAGGGCTCGCTGGGGGTGTCTGGCCAGGAGCCCCGATGAAGACGGAGCTCTTGTCAGATTCCTGAGCAATGACTTGAGAAGTCACCCATCGTGATATCGCCGCCGCCGTGCGTGTGGAGCGAGATCTCGGCGCCATAGGAGACCACCGCAGCGTAGAATCCAGGTTGTCTGTGTTCTGTGACGAATCTGGAGCTGAATTGGGACCTGGAGATGCCGCAGACGATATCTCAGGCGAAGATGGCGATATATCCACAGTAGAAGCCACGGATGACGAGCTTCTCGAACGATTAAGCGCAGGTTGAGATGTAGTCTTGGCCTTAGGCGACGAACTCTGAGCGGCTGCCAAATCTACGGGAGTCAGCAACGCTGCCAGCGGAGGCATAGGCAAAGGCTGACGGAGCCGGAGCGACGATTGGAGAGAGTGATGCAAGCGAAGAAGCAGCAGCTGCAGTGGGTGGCTGTGACTGTGATACTTGCGTGGACTTCTGCGTCGATGAAGCTGGCACAGGAGTCACAGGAGCCGATACTGGACTGTGGCAACCGCTGGCAGAGCCGGCGCTGGGACAGAGGTCTGCGGCCGTCTGTCAAGAATGAGCGAGCAAGTTTTCAGCGTTACGTAATGGATTCACAAGAGTCAGCCCCACCTTCAGCAAACAGCAATAAAGCATCTGGGTCGAGGTCGCGGTCGTTGACGAACTTGCGAAGATATTTGTTGACGAGGAGAACCTTTCTCAACTCGTCCTTCAAGATTTTCCTCTTGATTTTCTGGTCGAAATTCTCCACGCTCTGCCCGCGTTCAGTGAGGTACCTGTGAAAGCGCTCGAGCCTGTCAGCGTAGATCCGCGGGTTCTTCTGATACAACTGCCAGTCACGGTTGATTTTGCGGGACTGCGACGCTCGAGCTTCGTTGGCAGCCTTAAGGGCCTTCTGGATGTTGAGGACGACTTCGTCGTGAACCCTCACCTCGGAGGCAAGTGCGGTAATTTGCTCTTCTGCAGTGATGCGCTGCTTGGTTTCTGCGGCTAGCGCTTGCTCGAGAGACGAACAGTTGGCGCGAGATTGCATGAACCGAGTTTCCAGATCAGTTAGCTTCTGCTGCTTTTCGCCGACCGAGTGTGTCGCTATCAACTTGGCGAGCCTTGCATCGGTGAGCGTCGCTTTCAGGTCACCAATTTCGGCAGCGAGATCTCGCGGATACGACGCAGGATTGCTTACAGCGGCCGCTAGATCGTCGACCAAAGCAGCGGCCGCAATAGCACGGTTACGAACTGGGTCTCCTGGTTGTGGTGGGTTGATCATCAACTGTACAAGACATCGTACAGCCTCTGTGATGCGGGAGCCGAAAACAGCCACGATCCGATCCGAAGTTTCTTCTACAGCGTCCATCAGCAACCCATGCAGCGCGGTGCCTTCGATCTCAGATAGGCGCGGAGCTGGAAGGTGCAATGGTATAGCCGCCTACAACAACAGCAAGCTTTCAGTCAATATTTTGAACCCATGGAGCAGAACGCGGCAGTATTTGCCGAGGGATGATGTGACTCTACAATCGCGCTGGAGCTTGCTGATGGATTAAAAGCTGGCGCTGGAGCTTTGGCGCTCGACATCGTGGTAAGCGACACCGCCGGAGCCGACTTGGTCACCGAATAGCCGATATTGCCGAACTTGGGGCCATAGACGACGTTGGCATCGATGCTGAGGTCTGGCAGAGAGAACATCACCACCACACGATGAACAAGTTGTTAGCAAGGTGAAAAGTGCGAGGACATACCGTGGAGATGGTTCTTGATGCTGCTGGAGTCGACACTGACGCGGACGAGGCCTCACACGACAGTTGGGCTGCTCGAAAAAGCATTGCAGTCAAATCCTGCATGACAACGAAGTACAAGAAGCATCAGGGCGATCCATGCAGTCAGTACGAGGTGCTCACGCAGTTAGAGGTGATGAACCGCAGTATCTTACCGTTGGAGCCGAACTGGAGTCAAAGACAAAGCGCAGGGCAACACGGCAGTCTTCGTCGAGAGTGCGGGACGACTTGGACATGCAGCTGGACACGAAGGCACCGCGCCGCTCGCCAATGCGGTGGTTTGCAGCGCGGTGGGGGCAGTTGTGGTGTCGGGAAGCGCCCAGAATCGGAGGCACCCTCGCCGCTGCTGTTGCTTTTCGGTCGTAGCGAGGAAGACTTGAGTCGATGTGGGAAGTAGCTGGAAAGATGAAAAGTGAGTTTACAATTAAGAAAGAAATACATCAGCGCTTCCGACCTTCCTACTCTTGGCGAGCGCTGTCCTGGCTTCGTGCTTCACGTCTTTGTGTTCCGCCAGGTTGCAGTTGAAGAACAGATGATGACCCGAACATGATGGCACGACTCCCGTTGTACTGCAACGTCCACCTAAGATGTGTCGTTAACTCAGGTGTGGTGCCACTCGTCCTGACAGTTGCTGCCGTTGGAGACTGACACGGATCCGATTTGTGGAATGTGTGGCCGATCGTTGATTGGCTCATCAGATCCCGCAGTGAAGTGACAGTCATTAGTACGAGGCAGTGTGGCGCACACCACTGGTTGGCCGTTGGACACGACTGGTCGTATCCGGATGGTATCCGGATGGCGACTCCTCGAGACCTCGCCCAACAGTCGCCGAAACCTCGTTGGTTACAAGATCTCATCCACAGCGGACAAGTTCACACTAGATATTTGTATATGACATAGGAAAGAGTAGATAAGAATATAATTGCCTTTGTGCGCAACAAACAGAGCAGATTTTCCTCCCGATCGCACAAGTCAAGTCCGGCTGCGATAAGTGACCGTAGCGACAGGTCCAGCTTGGTCGATAGGATTATGTCTGCTGATTGACGCGCTGGCTGAGAAGATCAACGTGTTCGCCCACCCCGGCAAAGCCAAGAGACGTGAAGGAGAAGACCGTGTGCTGTGCCGAAGTCTTGAGGACGAGACTGCGTCCGACAGCAAAGAAGGGCCTCCGATACTACCATCAGGCCGAGAGACCCAAGCTCCGGCCGCCCTCGCTTACCGGCTGAACAAGCCCTGGACCCTTCCCTACTGAGGGCCAGCAAGGTTACTGCTAGTGTGTGCGTGACAGCAGCCTAGTCTTTGCTCGTGGACTAGTCGCTGCTTTGAAGATATCGGTGGACCTACCGGCCGAGTCGGAGCGCGCAGGGTATAATCATCAACCCGGTGCTAGGGCAGAGCCAAGGCCTTCAGGTCGAAACTTCGCCCGAACTTTCGCTGAGCCTTTGCGGGTTTAGCGTGTGTTGTGGGTGGGAGTACCAAGCAGACGCAAAATTCTGACGTGTTCCTACACGACAACAAACCTCTAGTCCGTGCTGACTTGGCACATTCCTCTATCATGCATGAAGATGTTGGCATTTCTCCATGTTGTATACTTTTTTTCTGTCGCGTTTTGTACACCCCGGTTCGGCGCAACTTGTGTGTTTTCTGCATGTTTCATTCGTCCGGACCGGGTCCGTACAACCTTCATAGTTGCTAATACGACTTGTTGAATAATCTCCGACAACCCCTGTAGCTAGAAAGTCATCGATGTCCTTTAAAATGCCTTCCACTGTCGGGTTCACTGTCATAGTGCTTAAGCGCTGACATTCCTTCTTAGCGCACAACGGAATCTTCATCTCCAGCTGAATAGGATAACGAAAAGGGCACAGCTAAATAAATCGTGTATCTTTCAGATACCTCCATATTTGCCAGCACATTAGCCACAACAGAATATATCACCAACTAGATTGCATGTCTTCTTCAGTCCAAGCCACAAGTCAGAATGTTCATTAGCCAGATTCTGAGAATCAAGCTAGACTAACGTACAGTGTCGACTTCTACAAATTGTGCTACCACAACTAGAAAGCTGTGTCGTCAACCATAACACGATGGAAGTTCGTCGAATCCTGTCACTCGAGCATAGTACACGCCATTGGTGAGCTGCCATTCGATCGAGTCGCGCGTCAGCAGGATCGCCTCCCTCCCTTGAAATTCGTCACTTGAAAGTCCACTATCAACTGGACATGATCAACCTCCAGAAACTTGGCCAGTTCTCGTCGAGGATCATCGTCTCCAGCTCAACGCTGCTGTCGTCAGTGATGACGTTCCGACGGTAGTGAACCTTCAGCGTTGCCGCCGTGGGCGGATAATATTTCCACACGAGCTTATCGTATGATATGAAGATCAGAGGTTTCGATAGCTTCGCCAAAAGAAAAGTTCATTTATAATGTAACACGGCGCATCTTGCGCAACGAGGCGGATTTCAAGAGGTGTGCACAATGCTGTCAGATTGTTTCATTTTGTCGATTTCTATTCTCAATAATCAAAACTGGGACAGAAGCTATTTCACGCGTTTTAGTACGAGTTTACCACTTTTAAGTACGAAAAATCTTTCTTTTGTTGACCGTAAGTCACTCGTAACTCGAAAACTACCTGTGGTAGTGCCTTTTCACTATTTTAGAATATTGTCATCTCTATGTACGCGTTGCTTCTCAACCTTTTTCCTAATAATAGCAGTATGATATCCCAACGAAAAGTGTCGGATTTTTGCCTGATCGTAAGAGAAAATCCATATTAAAAAAAAATAATGGAGTTTTGTAACGCGACATTTTGCACCAATTGCAAGCCGGCAACTATTAAGCCAATCAACGCGCCACACCGACGTAGGTACAACTTGGTGTTTTCTCAAGTCGTCATTCGCAATTTCGCTCAACGTCCCCCAAGATCTCGAGGTAAGATGTACCCTGGAGGAGGCCAGCCCCCGCACGGATACCCACAGCAGCCTGGATATCCGCCCCAGCAAGGTTACCCGCCACAGCAGCAAGGCTATCCCCCGCAACAAGGATACCCTCCACAGCAAGGATACCCGCCTCAGCAAGGATACCCGCCTCAGCAAGGCTACCCGCCTCAGCAGTATCCACCCCAGCAATACCCACCCCAGCCTGGTTACCCTCCGCATGGACAGCCGCAGCCTGGTTACCCCGCACACGGCCATCACGGCCATCATGCACCGCAGCCCGGCTACGCGTACGCGCAACCCGCCTACGTCGCGCAGCCTGGCGTTGTGATCGCCGGTGGCAAGATGAAGCACGGCAAGTACAAGCACGGCAAGCACAAAGGCCACAAGTTCAAGGGCCACAAGTACAAAGGCTACAAGGGTAAAGGCTTCAAGAAAATGGGCAAGAAGATGAAAAAGATGTTCAAGTAGGATGTTCGGTCGGGATGCACGCAGCTTCGTTGGAGTGCCCGTGCTGTGACCCAGATGATGGTGTCATGAAGGTAGCAGGTAGATCGAAGGTGGAGGAAAGTGACCGGCGGTATTGCCTTGCGTAATGGTGCGAACAGCAAAGTTCGTGCTGTTCTTGAAAATCTCTTTGTTTTTTGCTGTTGAAAAAGCTGTACCGCTGTCCACCAAGCCATGAGTTATCGTCTAAGTTCCTGCTTGTGCTCCAAGGACAAATCTAGCATATCGCACGTGATCTTGCTGTCTGAGTCAGACTCAGAGCATCATTTACACATACAGTTTCTGACTTCTTTATGGTATGTTGGTAGAGCACAAGTGGCGAAGTACAGGTCGTATATTTTCTTATGGGTCGTCTACCTCTCCGGCAAAGCTGGCGATATTTCTTTTTCAGGTTATCGTCATCTTCGTGCTCTTCAAGTATCACCAAGCTTACCAGCCGTGCGGGGGAGGGGGTCCGCGGTGGCCTGGCGGGGGTGGGCCGTGGTGGTGAGGAGGAGGTGCATGATGATGGTCGGGTGGCGGAGGGCTATGGTGGTGAGGGGGGCCGTGATGATGATCGGGAGGTGGAGGACTATGATGGTGTGGAGGAGGACTGTGATGGTGGTGCCGTGGGCTGTGCGGGGGCGAGTGCGGTCGGCCGAACATTGAACTTTCTTTCGGTGCTGCTGAAGTCGCGGAGTCTTTGTAAATTGGGAAATGATCGATGCGTTTCCGCTGCTCAAGCATACCGTCGACAATTGAATCTGATTCAGTCTTTGTGGTTGCCAACTTATCTGAGATAATTTATCCACGCCGAGTATCCAGGATCTGCACGAAGTGCCAGCAAAATCTTCACCCACGTACTAGCGGACAGATTATGCCCCCAACAGTTTGTTGGCAACAGCTAACTCCTGTGAAGATTTGATTCTCTATTTGATTCACAAGTGAAAAACCGTTCTGATTGTCGATTGCTATACCTATGGTGTGCTCAATTCTCATCACGCTCGTAAACTTATTTTTTTAGATTAGAGAAACAAGGCTGACAACGCGATATGACTGAGCAACATGTAGAAGGTCTGGCAGTTCTGGTGGCGGCGGATGTCTTCCGTGCGGGGATTCTGGGTGTCCACAGTGCATACTACATGTAATACGTCTGCTTTTCTGCTGTCTTGAGTGTCTGGAGGAAATGATTTTGTAGTAAGGCTTTTTTCTGCCATCGCAGAGCCCCACGGAGTGGACAACTGGTTGAAGCTCGTAAACGAAGCTTGATATTGGCATGTCCCATGAGCGTGATCTTCCACCCCACCACTGTTCTCCAAAACGTTCATAACACAACGCACATCCTCGAGCTCAAGTCAACTTCAAGCCACAACCAAAAAAGACAGAGCAATGTTTCCCTGGCCAGGATCGCCGCGACACCATCACCATGGCCCACCGCCGCCTCCGGTGTACTTTGCCCCCTCTACTGTGGTGTACACGTCACCGCCTCCACCGTTAGTGTACGCGACGCCGCCTCCGCCGCCGCCAACAGTGATCTATGAAGTCCCGCCACCCGTTTACTACGAGTACATGCCGCCCCCGCCACACTATCATCATCACCACCACCACCACGGTTGGTGAGATAACAGTAGTAACCCAGTTACTAGTACTTGAAACAATACATATCTGTAAAATTCGTCAATAAACCTTATTTTCCAAACCCCAGATCGTAGGTAAACATTTACACACTTGTCGGTGGCTCTGAAATGATGGAGCTGTGGGTAAACTCGGCGCCACTTCTGAATCCGAGGTGTCACACAGTTAGAGTACCGATTCGTAGTATCAAAGCGTGAGGCATTTCGCAACAAGTTACAAACCACTCAAGGCCCGATATCATTCAGTGTTTCTAGCTAGCACCATGAATCTCCCTCGACCTCAGCGCGACGGTCGCCGTCGCCATCCTTCAAACTACGGATTCAGGTCTCCACGTTTCCCTGATCTGCACACCTTCAGTCGCTTCGCAGACAATTTACTTCACCGGCGACACGAAGAACCACTACGTTCACCTGGATCGCATCCGGATTGGCACTTTGTGCCTCCTCCATATTGCTACGGACCACCGCCCCCTCCTCCACCTCCATTGTACTCGTCCAACTCTCCACATTTCGCCAAGCTTTCGGCGCCGGCACGAGAAATTCACTCTTCGCCGCAGAACGCACCGACAGCACAGCAGTCTGTAATGGCGAAGTCGCCAGCGCCATCCGCGCCGTCGTCTGAAGAGGAGTGGAGCAAGAGTAACCCTGCTCCATCAGCACCTCCAGTCGACCAGGAAGACACAGGGGCCAGTTCTCGTCGGCATAAAACTCACGCAGCAGGTCTCATCATGACTGGAAGAGTCCACCAACGTCCACCGTTTGGTGGAATCAGAAATTAACCATCTGAGTCCGAATTTAGTCGATTGTCTGAACGTTGCACATCGTGCACAGTAGAAAATCCCGCGAGTTCATCAAGCGGACACGACACAAGTTCAGCAGCAAGAAGAAGGCAGTATTAACAATGCACAACCAGCAGCCACCACCCGGCCAGCCTCAGCAAGGTTATCCTCCTCAAGGAGCGCCGCCACCGCAACAGCCTGCTCCAGGCTATCCACCACAAGGGCAGCATCAACATCCTCCTGTCGCTCAGCCTGCGTACCCTCCCCAGACAGCTCCAGCGCCGGCGCCGTACCCGCATGCAGCTCCGCCACCGCAGCAGCATCCTTACCCACCTGCTCCCGCTCCGGGCTATGCCTACCCGGCTCCGGCCCCGCATGCTTACCCCCATCCTGCTCCGGCCTACCCACCGCCTCCTCCTCCGGCTTACGCTGCTGCACCCCCTCCTGTGTATGCAGCTCCGCCGCCTCAACCGGTCTACGTTGTTCAGCCAGGTGTGCACCATGCGCACCACCACCATCACCACGGCTACGGTCACCATCACTACAAGTACAAGGGCTACAAGCGCAGAGGACTAGGTGGCCTGCTAGGCTTCGGTCATCGACACCACGGCTATGGACATGGCTATGGCTACGGACATGGTCACTACGGACACTATGGTCACGGCTACGGACACTACAAGCACAAGGGCTACAAACGCAAGGGATTCTTCAAGTAAACTCCATAGTTTGGTAGGCGGAACCTTGATGTGAATACAAGAGAATCGTTGATTTCTTTGTGTTCGTGATGCAACTCAACGGCTGACCTTCACTTAATCGATCATCACAGCATCATAAAGCAACAGAAACTGAAAGCAAGGTTGGACGTCTTGGTTGGACTCTACCGGTGTATCTGCATTGGGGCGTTAGACACTTTCGCCTGTCAACTGATGTACCCATTTCTAATTGGCCAAAGTCACGTTCGAAACTCCTTTCAGCTCGTCTGCGACGTGTGTACACTTGGTATTAGTGAGAAGCGAGTGCCCAGCCTATCTTGCCACCGTTTCTTCATTGCTCTTCCACTCACGCGGCCGCCGACGCCGCCGCTTGCTGAGCAAGTTGCTCGACTTCCATCGCGCATTATCGCTCGACCATTGCAGCACAATACCAGTGCATTTCCGCCGACGTTAAGAGCCTCAGCACCTGCTGTAACCATGCCCAATGCTCTGCACATGTACCCGTCTGTGGCGCTGCTGCTGTGGATATGGGCCACGGGTGTGGTGCTCCAGATCATTGTCATGCTGGGTTGGTGGACCTATCAGCACAAGCAAGCAACCCAACCAAGACACGGGCGACACTACCGTCCAGTAGATCAGGATGATACTACCGACTGTGCGTCTATCACAAGAGATCGCAGGACATCGGAGGACGTGCCGGAACTGACCACAAGACGACACTCTGTGGAGAGTGTAAAAGAAGAAGAGGGGACAGTAATACTCCATCTTAAGCCAGCACGTTCCGGAGGAGAAGACGATGAGGCAGAAGGCGACGTCCATGTCTTCAAGTGGAAGCTACTTGCCCGTCGCTCAGCGATTGCCACGCTGCTCATGGCGCTGGCTAATGTTATAACCACTACAGTTGTGCTCAAACTACGCACCGGATCGTACGTGGAGCAACCGTATGAATGGTATTCACTGGAAAATACTGGAAAGAGATTGTTCCAGGATACGCACAAGCTGCCAGTAAATATCATGAACACTTGCAAATTTCGCGACGCCATGGCAGCCTACACGGAATTTCGGACATTGGATCCAACCATTGAACGATATAAGCAACACAAAGAAGTAAAAACTCAAAAGACTGTAGTGTATGTAGTACCTTTCGACTACAATCACGTGCTGGAGTTGAATCCGGATCAAATGATCCCCATTGTGGAGCCTCTACCCAAGTCCTGGACGGCGTCGAGTTCGTCGGGTGACGGCAACAAAGATGCAACTGCGATCGTAACGTCGGGTTTTGTCAAGGCACGTCCTGTAGATGTGATCACACTATTCCCCTACCTGTGGCACAGTCTTCTCGGACCTTACTTCGACTCACGTGTGGAGACACCATTCAATGAACCTTGGACTCGCAGAATTGATACTTTGAATCTGGAATTTCGGATGATTCACAACGCACAAGAGCTACGAAGTCTGCCTGCTATGAGCAATCTATTGGTGTCAGCACAGTCATTAGATTGTGTCAACCGCTTCTTCGAGAACAACGCGCTTCCACCTGAACCTCGTGTGGGATTCCTCGCATTATCAAAGGAAAGCTGCAACAATCCCAACCCGGAACGCTTCTTGAACAACGCAGGTATCAAATTCGGGTTGATTCCGTACGGCGACTGCGCACTAGTGGACGGCAAACGATTCACCTCATTACCACTAGGACCCAGCTTCGAGCATGGCTTCCCGTTGAACGCTCACCACCTCAATCCACCGCCTCCTCTTGCGTCTGGTATCGGACGTAAGTATCTGTTAAATCTAATGGTAAGTTGGACTATCGAGAAGCCGACACGAGTGCAAGCTATGATGGCTGCACTGCAAGTATGCGGGGATTTAGAACACGATACACGTGCCAATTCCCGACGCTGTGTTGTCGAACACAACGACATGTTGTTCAAGGTTCTACAGGCTGTTGACAAGCGACTGGGTACAGCTTGGCGTTGGTATCTATCCGCCGCACCAGCTGCGTATGTGTCCACATTACAGCAGTCAGTGTTCACGATCTGTCCACTAGGCAAGAACCCAGAGCAATATCGAATCTGGGAGGCGTTATCGTCTGGATCAATCCCCATAGTGGAGGAGCTGCCAGCACAATGTCAACCTCCTGGAGTGTTTTATCACCCGGCGTACCCTGATTCCTGGCGCTGCGTTCCTGAAGACGTTCATGGGGTCCTTCGCCGTTTGAATGCACCTGTATTGTTCGTAAGTGACTGGAAACGAGATCTCCCACGGCTAATGAACCGATATTTCAAGAAAGTGAACAAGAATGGAGATAATGTATCGACACGTCCTAGTGGTGAGTGGGGAGAATGGACTCCGACAGAAGAATTGCTGGCGTTTCAAGCACGCACTCGTTCGTGGTACGTGGATCTCAATCACCATTTGCAAGCAGACCTCATCGACAAGGTCATGACCCATTTTGCAGAACTTGGCTAGGACCAATGAAATTTTAATTTTTCTTAATATTTAATGGCAAAGCGAGTGCTTCGCTCTATGATATCACTACTGCATCGTGATGACAAGTAACTATTGTTTCTGTGTGCCTGGATACACTGTCAGCGAGAGAGCTCCATACTTGCCAGAATCGAGGCCGATGGTTCACTTCAACTTGATGGAGCCATGTCAAAGCGTCTTAGGAACAGAGGTTGAGGCCACGTGGACCGTTTAACCACTCAATAAAGACTGCCAGGAGGAATAAGAACTCACAGGGTATGTAAATTAGTAGAAACCTGTTTTCAGTCACATTTAATTATATATTATAGCAGGTTCAAGGAAAAGTTGAGGGATTTCGTTCAGTCTCAAACCTGACAGCAAAAGGCAACTACAGGCACCATGTCGATGCAGTCGCTGGCCAATGCGGCCTATATGACGTACTTCCTGGCGGCCAAGTCCGTGCCCGTGGTGGCCGTGGGTGCGTCCATCGTGTTCGCCATCTCTCCATGGTGCGTTATTGCCCCTATTTGTCAATACTAAGCCCGTTTCTCAATCATTCTCCACACTACAGGCCCACCGTCGCTACCATCCGCCGCGAGCGCAGCACGTTGCAGTTCTCATTCGCCCCGTTCTTCTTCTACTTCGTGCAAAGTGTAATCTACACCTTGTATGGCTGGACAACGGGCAATCCCGTGGTGGGAGGCACGTCATTTCTCGGCGTGGTGTTGGGCTCATACTACGTGTTGGTCTTCTACAAGTACGCGCGCGACCGCACACAACCCACCAGGATGTTGACGTCAGCCATGCTAGTTATCCTCTTGCTATCTCATCAAGTGGCCACGCGCTCCCCCGAGGAAACGCAGATACTCACGGGCATCCCAGCCAACATCCTGTCAGTGTTCACGGCCGCCTCGCCGCTGCTCCAGCTCAAGAATATTCTGCGTCGCAAGGACGCGTCTTGCTTGCCTTTCGGCATGTCAGTCATGAACGTTGTGGCTGGCACCATGTGGTCCATCTACGGCTTCATGTTGGGCGACCCACTGGTCATTTGTCCCAATTTGTTCGCACTCACAATGGGTACAATCCAGGTGTCGCTCATCTTGCTCTACCCAGGAAGCAAAGGTGGGAGTGCTGCGGAACCAAAGGCGAAATCCTCGCCTCCTACTAAGCCCAGTCCTCCACAGAAGAAGAAAATCGAGCACCCCGAGTGAAGTGATTATCGAAAACTCAAGCTGAAGAAGACAGCACGTGGACGAAGGAGCAACAGTTTTTTTGCATTAGGTTCTAAGTGAATGCCATCGATTTCCTTCTCCAAATTTTGCGATGCTGCCGTTGGTTATTTTCGGGAGATGTTTTAGTTGTTTAGTTTCGGGGAGTCTTGACAGCGCGACAGCGGTAACAAGTGACCATGATGGAAGCCAAGGACTTCGTGATTTCCAACATTGTATGTTCATTTCGTCCTCGGTTAAGTTTGTAAGCTTACGTTGATGTCTGCAGCGTCCCGGTGAGATCCAAGTTGAAGTGTTCGTGGCAGGTGATGGACTCAATTATCCGAAAAAGGGTCAGACGGTGGTCATCCATTACACGGGCTACGTACGTCTCGAGTGCTATGTGATCTCCATTTGCCTCTAACTCCTCTCTTTCAGCTTCAAGACGGCAAGAAATTCGATTCATCTCGAGATCGAGAGAAGCCTTTCAAGTTCAAACTCGGCGCTGAGCAGGTGATTCCTGGTCTGGACGAAGGAGTCGAGAGGTTGTGCATGAAAGAAAGAGCCAAGTTATTCGTGCCTGCTGACAAAGCTTACGGACGCAAAGGTTTCCCAGGTCTAGTGCCACCCAACACAAATCTCATCTTTGACATCGAGCTACTTACATTTCGTTAGTATGATAAAGAAATTGTCTCCTAATTAGCCAAATAGTTCCTTCTTCTTCCGTTCAAACTCCTTCTTACGTGTCAAGTGAGCCTCACGAGCATCGAGCTTTGTCTGAATATTGTGCAGCTGTGTCATGTGTCTCTCAGCCACTTCCTGCGCTTTTAACTCTTCTTCACGTTGCAGGGCAGCGAGTTCCTCGTAAAACTGAGGTGTTACAGGAAGCGGCTTGGCGAACTCGTCCCTGATCACTTGTTGCATACGTTCTCGATGCGCCTTGTTGCCACTCTTTGCTGCACGGATGAATTCATCTCTCTCTTGCAACTGCTTGCTGAATCGAAGCGTTCCTTGAATCTCCCGCTCGTTGCAGACTTTCCTCCAGTTAAGATGCGCAATACGCTCCTCCAGTGAAGCAAACGCCGTCGGGGATAGACCTTGTTGCATTCTTCGAACGCGTAAAAATCGCTAATGTTTTAGCTGGATTAAATTTGCCGCTCTGTTCTCCTTCTTCCTCATCGGGAATATTTTTGGACACTTGATCGTCTTCAAGACTCATGTCTGGGGTCGAAATCGTTCTGATACCGCTCAGTTTTGCGGTGATAATTAGCTCACTCCATCGTGTTGATAACCTCCGAAAAACCGGGAATGGGCTTTTCCAGCACATACCACATCAAGTCTGGATCGCTAGTTGATGTTGTAGATGATGGCTGGAATGGACGTTCTTTTATGTTGCTTGTGCTGTCACTAGAGACTTGTGGTGAGTCTGGCATTTGCAAGCCCTTTTGCTCTGGCTTATCGTCAGAATCATCGGATATCACGATATAGTGTGTCCGTGCACCACGTTTATCCTTTGGAAGTCGAAGCTTGAAGTGCTGCTTGGGAACGAATCCGGGGATACGTGTAGACTGTCGCTCTGCTAGCACCGCAACATGCAGCTTTGTTGCCGACAACACACTATAAACACAGCATAACAGTATTGTCAACCGATCCTTTGCCACAAGATAAGCAGCAGAATATTACCTGGAGAAATGGTCCACTGCGTGAGAGAACAGTGCGCGCATGAGTTTCTGTGCACACAAACGCATCAACTTCTCTCTCGTCATCGGTGGCGACGTTGGCGTCAGTGTTTGCGAGTCCTCAAGCGACATATCTTCCTGATCTGTTAGCGGCAAAGCAGCAATAGCCTCCTCCGTATCGTATTCCGTATCGTCGAAGTCCACAACGACAGCCTCCCGAGGACTCATCATCGACGCTCCAAACACCAACGCCACTGCAGTTACGTCAGACCCTGGCTCTACATTACATCAGAACTGTCAATAAACCACCCACCTCGCTTTACGTTCAGAGGGAAGATTGCGTCCAATTGCACGCCAAAGAGCAGCTCGGTCGCCTCCACACACTTGACCGCTTTCTTGATGCCTCTACTCATGGGCAACCTAAGCAGAAAACGACACATTCAGCTTGAATTTGGTCCGTGCATTGCTCCGGCAGCCTCACACCTTCTCCGCCTCGGTATTTCCACCTGTGTATGCTGTTGCAGCTGATAATTCTCAATGAACCGCTGCAGTTCGTCATAAAGGCTGCAGCGCATTGACACATCCATTTAGGCACAACTTTCACGCTAAATTACGCTGTTAAATTACAATTTCGGTCAATACGCACCATGGGATCTGGCCACGTATGAAAAGCAAGTACTTGATCAGCTGCGTTGTCATGAACGCGCGCAGCTCTCCGTCTAGTGTCGTCCGATACGTCACGCGGAGAGGCTCCATACTTTTGCCTTTTGATAATCGAGTTAAGTTGCAAAATAACCCGCAACGTAAGTTGGATGCAACCTAATCCCTCATGCAACATAACTGACCTTTATATTGAATTGTCTAGCAAGAATGGAAGTGGCGGCGCATGTGGACGACTACAACGCGTCCTTCAGGGACACAGTGTGGCTGCAGTCGTTCCCTTTGAACGCACAGACAGTTCTCCACTACTTCGCGCTGTCCCCGTTCTACGATCGCTCGTGCAACAATGAGCGTCTCAAGATGCAGCGCCTAGGACTCGACCAGCTCAAGAATCTGCGCGGCGTCGAGTACGAACTGCTGCCCAACGCTGCCAAGCAGATGCCCCAGCAGCTCTTCATTATCCGCAAGCAAAGACGCAGTGGTCGTACGCAAGTGGAGCCACTGGCCATCTATTACGTGCTGGATGGAACTGTCTACCAGGCTCCGAACATCCACGCGATGCTCACCTCTCGCCTTGTACGGACACTAGTCTCAGCGCTTTTTAACTAGAATTCTTGTTCTGACCTTTTGTGTCTGATGGATACACTAGAAGAAATGCAGTTACCGGGTGAACAAGGCGTTCCACGGACTGGCGGCGGGCGTGCGCTTCAGCCCCACGGAGGGCTACGCGTGGGACTTTAGCTCCAAGGACAAGAAGGAGCCCGTCATTCCTTCTGAGCGTAAGGCAACGCTTTGAAAATTTCGTTCGATACAGTGAGCTGACGTCTGTTTTGTTTGTGTGCGCAGAGCTACAGCTCAAGCTCAAGCAGAAGTACGAGAAGATGGAGAAGCAGCGCGAGAACTCGGCGCGTGTGGACTCCATCTTGATTCAACTCATGAAGAAACACGCACCTGAAATTGCAGAGAAGCTCGAGAACAACAATGCCGCAGCTACAGGAGCACCAGGCCAAGAGGACGCAGCAGCCATTAAGCGCGAAAACGACACTGGCGCAGAGGCTGCCAAACGACAGAAAGTTGCATAAGTTTCCACCCACTAACGCAACATAACAATTTAAGAAAAAACTGCAAAGCTAATTGTATGCAGATTACAATTATCAAACTGCGCTCATAATGGAAAGTGTAGCTACTTAAAAGCTATGCGCAGCACCCTCAAACGCCCAATCCTACTGGTCCTTCTTGTTCTCCGGTTGGCCATACTTGCTGCGCATCTCGTCCATCTTGGCGCTGCCGACCTGCTTGCCGTAATCGATCTTCTCCCCAATGCTGCCCGCAACCCCTTCCATTTGCGACTTGAGCTTATCGGTAGACGGCACCTCGCGCGCCAACATCATGCGCGGCTGCTTCATCTTGTTCACACTGGCATTCCACTTCTTCGGGTAACGGCGACGTAGCATCATCAACACGAAGACAACCAACAACGGGATGGCGACAAACGCAGCATGTCGAGCACAGATGCGGTCCGTAGGTAGCGGCAGACAATACTCGCGCTCGCCTACGTTCTTCGCAGCCTCGGCGCTCTGGTACCACGTGTCCTTGGCTTTCCCGCCTGCCGATTGCATCGACTGAGCGACACGAGCTTTGACGCTCTCGACACGTTCACCGAGGTCGGTGATCTCAGCACTGAGCTTCTCGCTCGCAGTCTTGAGCGAATCCATGACGGTGTCGCTTACAGTATCCGTCGACACTGGAGCCGAATTCGGGAGACCAGTAGACTCCTTTGCTGAAGCCGCGGCTTCGCGCATCACCTCGTTCATGTGATCCATCTTCTCTTTCGCGTATTCGCCGAGGTTCCGAGCGTCTTCTTGGAGCTGCTCCAACGTGCGACGGCCGCGGTCGCCAAGATCATTACGACGACGCATTTTCTCCGCCTCGGACAGCATCTCGTCCACAGTTTCGGACGCAGCCTCCTTGGCACCTTGATTCTTGGAGATGTGGCTCTTGGGCATATCCGTAGGCATTCGCATTCTAGTTGAGGATAAGTTTTCTTGTGCTGGTTTGGCTGGTAGGCTGCGTGTTGCTAAATGGCAAATTGACATGGAGTGAAAACGTTGGCGAGAAGCTTGGGACGAGGAGGAAGGAAAAAAAAAGCTGCCAAATTGTCGCCTAGTAAGTGGCAGTTCTCAGTCAGAGACAACAGGAGAGAAGGGAGAAGAAAACGCAGAAAAGCTCTTGGCTGGTCTAGCCCATTGTTGCCTTTTTCACTTCAACATGGTGTTTGCCACACCACAAATCCTCTTATTTTCGGACCCCGAAAATAGTCCGAGCCATTGATCAAAAAGCACCATGGCAAACATGCACCCTTCCTTCTTGTCGGCTGTTCAAGTGGACGCCATAGCCGCCTGCTCGCTGCCCAACGTGCTGTTTTCGGACGAGGATGACGACGCAGAGGAGCCGGAACTGCCACTCCTCGCGGTAGCGCAGTCGCAACTCGAGGGCAACGTCTGGAGCGGCGGTGTGGCCTTGCTAGACGCGGTTTCGAACGAGCGGCTATGCGAGCTGCAGCTGGAGACTGGCGTATCGTCACTGGCCTGGTGCAGCACGGAAGGTGACGTATTAGCACTGGGTTGCGACGACGGCGACGTGCGTTTAGCGAAGTTATCCACGGACGTGACGTTCGCCTTTGTGCCGCTAACCACTGGGAGCAGCGACGACGAGGACGCTGTGTCTGGATGGGGACACGACGATGTTGTCACGGGCGTCAGTGCTTCACTTGATAAAACGCAGCTAGCCACGTGCAGTTGGGATCTCACGGTGAAGCTCTGGGATGTTGGAGCCATGGACAAGACGGTCGCCACTTTCGATGGTCACTCGGATTTGATTTGGGGCGTGGCGATGAACCCGACGCACGCGCATATACTGTGCTCGGCGTCACAGGACTCGACGGTGCAGGTATGGGACGCTCGTCGACCTCAGAGCGCTGCTTTGTCGGTATCAACTCTCCTGCCTGCGCTATCAGTGGATTGGCACCCGAAGCAGCCTACTGTGTTCTCTGTTGGACTGGAAGACGGCTTGGTGTGTACCTTTGACGTGCGTTCGCCACACACGCCACTAGCTCGTCGTGAAACCCACAGAGCTTCCGTACATGTAGTCAAGTACTCACCATATCACGATGACTTACTGGCAACGGGAGGTGACGACGGCAAAACCTTCGTGACAACCGACAGCTTTTCGTCCGACCGAACTGCAGACACTGGCGTTCGTGAACTGCTGGTCGGTGCAGAGAAAACAGCGCCCCACCGTGACTACGTGCGTGCAATGGACTGGTTCCAACAAGCATCGGGGTCTTCCACCGCCAAGAACTTCGACACGATGCTCGCTACTGGTTCCTGGGATAAAACTGTGCACAAGTGGAGCGTGGACGACTACACTGCCCCGCGTTTGTCATCCAACTCAGGAGTGACGGCACCACCAGGAGTGTTGGTCCCTGTTGCGTGACCAAATCGAAATTGTTGAGAATTTGCTTATGCATTTGTACAGGTTACTTCAACTTACTTAAAGCTCATATTCTACAGGATTGGCGTGATTAAGTAGCCAAGGTTCCTGAAGTGCTTGTTCGGGAGTGAGTCGGTGACTCGGATCCCATGCAAAACATTTTGCCAAAAATGCCAAAAATTCAGGATCATTGGACTTGACAGCGCTGATGAGGCTGAGAGTTCCAGGCGAGCGTCGACGGCCTCGGGAGTTCACGAACGACTTCGGGACGTAGTCCACAGCGTCGATATCCGCAGGGTTGGATACTTCGTCGAAAAAGTTGAGACGTCGCTTGCTGTTTTGCACCATTTCGACCGGAGGCACGCCCAGCACTTCCATGATACAGGCAAATTGTTCGCGTTCGTTCTCGCCGGCAAAAATCGGGTGGCCAGTGTGCAACTCGACGAGGATACAGGCAAAACTCCACATGTCGATCGCACCGGAGTACGTGAGGCCGAGTAAAACCTCTGGACTTCGATAGAAGCGGCTTTGGATGTAGGTGAACATGGGAGTCCCTTCCAGACAACTACTACCGAAGTCAATAAGTGTCACGTTGTCCACGATGCCATCTCCGTTCACAGGCGACGCATTAAGCAGAATATTCTCTGGTTTCAAGTCGCAGTGGACAATTTGCTCCTGTTTGAGAAATGCCAAAGATTGTACCAATTGCTTGCCAATTGTGCGTACACTGGTCATGGGGAGCCCGTTAAAGTGGCGCGTCTTGAGGAGATCATACAAGTTCAAGCCCAACACCTCAAAGGCGATACACACGTGGTTACGGAACTGGAAATATTCCTCCATGCGCACGATATGCGAATTTCCAACTCCACGTTGGAGTTGTGACAGAAGTTTCACCTCAACAAGCGCCTGATCGCGGTATTTTCGTCGATTACGAATGATCTTGACGGCAACTTGTTTGCCAGTGCGATGGTCCACACAACACACGACCTGGCCGAAAGATCCTTGGCCTAATGCACTCAGCACTTCGTATCGGAAGGCTAAATGGTCTCCGATCAATACCAAATAGTCTCCGTGTTCGTCATCGTAGCCGTCGTTGCATAATTCTGTCGGAAGGTCGTCTAATTCGTCGACAGGAGTTGCCGCCTCGTCTCCGTGGACTGGCAGATCGTTCTGGATCGCGCCATTGCGGCGATTGCGCTTGACTGCACGTGTAGACACGAAGCGGATCTCGTCGTACTGTAAGATTTCCACGCTCTCTAGGGCCGTGAGCTCCGCTGCTTTCTCTGAATCCATCAAGAACTGTTTGCCAGTGGGAGGACATGGCGTTGGCCTCCGTCTGATCTCCGTCGCTGTGTCTGTTCGAGTCTCGAGCTCGTGTCGCTTCCCGCGCTCCGTCTCGGCATTTTCACTGAGTCGCAGTCTCCGCTGCGGTTTGTTGCTTTTCTCTTTGTGCTGTAGCTGCTGCAGTCTCCGGCGCCCGCTCTTCTCGCCAAGCGGACGATGTGGCTGCCAGAACTTGCGCTCCTCGGTGGCAGGCGGCGTCGCAACGACACTCGTGGGCGCTGAGCTGCCACTGGTGGCTAGTAGAGAGCTGGTAGTGCGACGGATCAAGTCTAGTGGCCGTCGATTGAAGAAAATGTGTGCGATGGAGGACGGTTTCTTGCCAATTGGTGCGCTGTCTGTGGGCTGCTGCGCCTGGAGCTGCTCGAGTTTCTGCGACGCCGTGGCTGAGCCTGAGGTGGGCGGCGCCGGCGTGAGCGCTGGCAGCAAGCGCTGCGCTCGCCGAGGCGGCCGCGACGCGCGGGTCGAGTCCATGCTGCTATACTGGGACATCGGATATTCGATTGCCGCTAAATTGGGAAATGAAATTCTTTTTTTTTTAGCGACACGCTGCTCGACCTTCTTCAAGTCACACGGCGCCACCTTGGAAATCTACGTTGGGAGCCACAGGATTTGCATATGCTGCGAGCACGCGAGTTGTCCCAGCCCACGAATTTTGACAACACCAACAGATGCCCTTGAGGCGTAGCCAGCTTGTTTCAGCAGCGCTTGACAAGTCGGAGTTCGCTAAAAAGACGGTGATTCAGATCGTCGATAAAAACTTGATTCCTTTACGTGTGGCTTGCTAAAGGAGCTTTGGACGACTCTCGGCAAAGTTTGCGCCAATTTACACGGAATTTGCGAGACCAGGTTGATATGTCGTTGATTCTTGTGGACTGACACAAATGGCATGCTGGATGTTCGCCCCCTGCATGCAGCTTGAAAGCGATATGATTGTATGTATGACTCGCGACAGTCCTCGAAGGATTCACGCATTGGCGCACTACAAACGTGTTGCGTTCAACACAACGCATCGAAAATGTTGTGGAACAAGGCAGTCCCGAGAACCAATTGTCCAGCCGGCAGATTACCAGAACCGTATTCTCTGCGTTGTGGTGATAACCCTCAACTTTAGAGAGCTTTCGCAACTGCCAGAATCATCCGCCAAGCATAAAAACACTCGAACGTCAAAACCTCACTCTTTAGCATCAACGAACTTTCACCTACCTCGATCGTTAGCGTCAATGGCACATTCATCGACGGTTCCGTAATTGGCAAGACAACTTTGCGATACTCTCCAATCTTTCCTGGCGCAGGCATTAGAAACTAAGAGCATGTAAAACGCTATTATTGATTTTATTTTTACGAATCCACCACGCCACGCAGAGCAATAATTCTACACATTCCTGTTTTCTTCACATCGACATACAGCCCTCAACACGAGCTTTGCCACGACGGCAGCTCGGTCGCCTTAATGGCGGTGAAGTGAAGAAGTGCCTAACTCAACCGCAAATTTCAGCTACAACTTCAATGTTTCGTAAGTGACGCTTAAGTAAACTTGGAAATTTTGAAAAGTAGCTAGTAAGTTTTTTTTTAGCCTGTACAGTGTAGCACTTTTTGGCATGGCTGAACCCATCACTGGGCGTTACCCGGGAGCTCTTTGTTGCATACGAATCCTTTTGTCAAGCTGATCGCGAAGCCAGCATTGAGCAGACCGCCCAGGTCAGCAGCGTTCAACTCCAAGCACCGATAAGCAACACTGTGGCTGCGGTCGGTATTGGCGCTTAAGCACAGAAAGTATCCTCTCGCGCATCGGAGCGCCCTCTCAATGAAGGCAGCAGAGTCGATCTTATCCGTTTGTCGCCTTTGCGCCCTTTGCGCCGGGCGCGGAGGCTAAGCGTCCCCAGACTGCGCGGATGAAACCGCCAAGTTTCCGGGCGTTTCGCCAGTCTAGATCTGATTCGCGGCCGTGGGATCTCAGACGTGTAGTGGTCAGTGGACACTTCCCACCGAGAGGTTTCGTGCTGAGCAAGCAGTGCTTGTCAGCAATGAGGTTGTGCGCAGTTAGCTTTGTCACTTGCCCACTGCATGTATTCTCTAGCTACGGGCCGTGCGTAGCCTACGGCAGCGAGGCAAAATGTCTCCGGTCTGGATTGTTGCAGCGTTTCTGGTGTTGATGTTGTAGTTTTAACTTTTTCTACTACTGAAATTGCCTCTAGCCGAATCGGGAAGACAATTTTTCGGCATCCCCCTGTGCATGTACCGTAGAGCTCGAAAGAAGGGTGCTGAGTATCCATCGAGCGAATGCACTGCACACATAGCCCAGTTGCCATCGTTGTTGCCGCCACTTCGTCGACAGCGAGCAGGTCTCGCCGCAAGAAGTTGCAGCATTTCAGGCGTTGCAGTTGAAGCTACTTTCACTGTGGCTAGCGGCCCCGGACGCTGTGTGGGCCACAGTGGACGCAAAAACAAACTCGAATCATATTTTTGCACTTTCACCAACGGCGGGAATGGCGAATGCGAGTTGCGGCCGCCTCCATCTTGATGATCGGATCCTCGGCCCGATCAGACCGCTCGACCCGATTTGCATTATGGTACGATGTAGGGCGAGGCACGCCACCACCGCCGCCCGGTCCGGGGCCCGCAGGTGATACTTCAAAGCTATCTCGCTGCACCGCCAGTCTGACCTCGGAGCAGTGCTCTATCGCGGGCGTGACTCAGCGGCCGCAGCTGCCGCCGCCATTTGGGTCGAGGGCAATTAGGCCTGCCGCTCCCGCGTCATGGGGCACTCGTGATAAAGACGCGTGATTGGGACAGAGTCAGCGGCTCTGTCCAGGTCGAAGTGGTCCCTCCACTGTCGCCGGCGCTCCTTCGACCTTGCCATGCATTGCCGTGCCGAGGGCATGTCGAATGGTGCATCGCCGGCGGAAGCGCGCGCGAACGTGCGTGGAGCGGGGCCGGTTTACTCTTCAACCGCGGCCTGATATTCCAACTCAGGGCGGCGGCGCCGTCGCCATCGTTGCGCCTTGGCGCTGTGGACACCGCTGCAGAGTAGGCTGTGAAGAGCTCGGTGGGCAGCAAGCGAGGATGACACGATATGGGCCCAGCGCTAAGCTTCCTTTCGACGGCGCTGAGGTGTCTTAGTGCCCACTGCCCAGCTCGCTGAACCCACGCCCGTTTTGGCAATCGCACGCCAGGCACAACTCGGCGCTAAGATCGCGGCAGACGAGCACTGCCCGCTCTGATTGACAGCAGTCCCACGGACTAGGCTATCGATGGCAATGGGATGCCAACTTGCCTTGAGCCATGGGTCTGCCTGCATTGGGACGGCCTGCACCGTAGCAACCGTCTTGAACCTTTGTCAGGGTCAGGCAGCCGCAGCGAACTCTCACTGCAGTGAGGAGCCTGCTGGCGTGGGCAACCGCTCGAAGCATAGTGGCGGCTACAAGTAGCCAAGCACGCAAAGGCCGGAATAAGGCAGAGAGCCGAGTGCAGTTGGCGACGAGATCGAACAAAAAGCGCCCCGTGTTTCATTGCGCCTCCCTCCGTTCATTGCCAAGGACATGCACTTGCAGTGAGTGCCATCAAACCAGCGTGATGCCGGCTGGCGTTTCTAGCGGAAAAAAGTGCCCCTTTTTTCGGGTCTACCATGACATTTCGCTTTGTGCGTGGCTGCAGGATTTCACCCCAGCAGTAGCGTTACCAGCATCAAGCTCTGCAGCGTGGCAGCCGCGCGGGTGACTATCGGCGCCCGTTACTCACCAAGGCGGCCGGCTTGGTCACCTCGTACAGACACTATGGTAAAATGGCGCGATGGCAGAATATTTGGCCTGGATACTGCCGTCCGTGGCAAATGCTTGTTGCTGTACAAGTATAACAAAAGAAGACGTGGTGCTTCTTGTGCCTTTGAATCAGAGCCCTCGTACCGGCAGATTTTGACTTGAGTTGAGTATGGGACGGGCTCCACCAATTGGCGTGCCTGCCCATCTTTCTTGTTGTGATATTTGCCAAGTGCCGATTTTGGCCCGACGCATCCCACCCGAATTTGGAAGGGAACAAATTGGAGTGGCACACTCCACGACACCTGCAAGCCTCGCGCACACCAGCCCAGCGCCGGGCCAGTACCATTCGCCATCTTGCTGGCCACGACACACACAGACACCAAAGAGTCCTCTTGGTCGTTCCCGCCCGTTCCGCTCGGCCGGAAGCAAACAACGCAGACCCCGCGTGGCCGTGCAGTCAGAGAGAGAGAGAGAGAGAGAGCACAGGGAGCGACAGAGCTAGGAAACAAAAGAGATCAGAGCAGGGATGGAAATCGCCAAGAACGTGCGCGACTTCCTCGTGGGCATGAAGGAGACGCTGTCCCCCGAGGAAGACCAGTTGCTCTCGAGCCTGCAGACGCTGCACGAGCAGTACCTCCGCATCATGGATGACTTCTCGCTGCAGGTGTCTGAAAAGGCACTGAGCATGAGCCCCGAGGCGCGCGTGAATGCGCACCAGCTGCGTCTCAAGGTCTACCAGGACTGGCGCGCCAAGCTGATGGAGCGCGTGTTTGACAACTCGAAGGAGATCGCGTCGGCTGAAGACGCGAAGATGCATGAGCCCGGGTGTGACTGCTGCTTCTGCGAGCTCACGCGGCGGTTGAGTAGCTACGAGACTGTGACCGCCGAGTACATCCAAGTGAGTACCCGGGCCAAGAACCCGGAGAACGACGGCGGCGAGGAGAACGTCTTCGAGATGCCGGACTTCCTGACCACTTAGGTGGTGCGCGGGCGAGCACGCCTAGCTAGTTAGGGATTTCTCGGCAGCGAGTGCGCCGGGAACGCCCGTGGATCTCGTGTGGAACGAAGAGAAGGACTGCATCGCGAGATGGGGACCGTCCCCGCGCCTCAGGGAGGCTGCCGAGCAGTACAATACGTGGAACTACTACAACAAGAAGAGGCGCTTGCGAGGCGCTGCGACCGTGGAAGTCGCGGTGGCCCCGGCGCGAGCGAGAGGGTGTGTGTGGAACAATAGAAGTGCTCCGACTGCGTCTTCGCCGTCACAGGAAGCGCGTGCATTACAGTCGGTAGTGGTATTATGATCCCCCCGCCTCGGTGCGCAGGTCTATAAGCAAGTTTATAAGTACAAAGGGCTCATTTCAATCCTTCTCTACATGTAGCTAGGCAGGGAGGGGGAGGGATCGATACCATCAGCAACAGAGCAACAGGTTCACGTCGCCGTCACCGCCGCCACCCGCGTCCCCGCTCTGCCACTGCACACGCGCCAGCACAGTAGGAAACGAGCCGAGCCTAGCAGAAGAGTACGCGCGCGTGCAAATAACCTGCCGAGAATGTAGAGAGCTTGAAACAATTCGTTGGCGCCGTCATTGGTCTTGCCTACATGTTGACTTGGTGTGTTGCGCCCTCCCCGGGGCCAAAAAGTATCCTTTCTGCGGTGCCGACCGCGCTGCGCACGTGCGTGGCCGTCGCGGAGGCCAGCGGTGAAGTCGGACATGCTTGCCACATGGCACTCACACTGCCACGTTGGCTCAGCCGCGACGAAACCGCGCCGAGCTTCTGCTGGCCATTTCGGCGCGCAAACCACTGGTACCGATGGCAATCGGCGCAGCGCGCGGAAGCGCCAGGATATCTTGGGGCAAGCGCCTTCAGCCTCCGGCGCATTGCTCGCGGCCGGCGGGAGCCGCGCTCAGGCTGAGGAAGCGGCCATTCTATAGCCTTGGACGGGCTGGCGTTGCACATACGCCAGTTTAGAGCCTGCGCTCGAGTGACCTCAATTTGCGCAAAGAAGTAGCGAGAAAGTATTCGAAGTTGCGCAAAAGTTGGGCAAACTGAACCCTCTGAGATATAGTACTCATGTATGCATTCTCGCAGTGAAATCAGATCTAGCAGCCACCAAAGCAGTGAGAATGTTCCGACACGATTGCTGAGGTAGCATTATGTTTGACAGTCGGATGGTCACAAATTTCTTGTTTTTCCAAGTGAGAAAATGATGCGAAAAATCTGGTTTCGCTTGATCTCCGTCAACGACCACCTGAACAGCGCTGCTGCTTGTCGCCGAGGTCGTTTTGGTTTGTTTCGAGACGCACTTCAACGAACAAGTGCTTGCCGCAGAGCTGCCTTGTTTGCCGAGTACACATTTTGGGCCCGAAGCTGCTTGGCGCGAAACGCAGTTGCTCTATTGAAAAAGAGAGGACACTTTTTCTTTTGCGCTTCGATTCACCAAGAAGCCTGTGAGAATTCTTGCCGAGCACCAAGAATCTTGGTGCTCGATGCTCGATGTCCTCCAGTTGTCGCACCCCCTTCTCTGCCTTGGCCGTGGCCGGTGCCAAAAGGCGGTCAGATGAAAACCAAAAGTGCAGGGGCAGGCCCCGGGTGCCTGTCCCCCATTTTCGCCAATTCCACTGCAAGTGACTCTTTCCTCCGGGCATTGCTGCTGTGATTGACTGTGAGTCAAGCTGCTAATCCCGCGCTGAAGAATAGACGGAGTCATCGGCGGCCGTCTGGGCGGGTCTGTCCACAGTACGGGGCACTGCAAATTGCAATCTGCAATACACTGCATGCCTTGAATGCATAGTAAAGCAAGCCGCACGCACGATCCTCCGTATCGTTATCATGACGCTCGGAAACCGGACCTGCATCCGCAGACTGCAGTGCTCAAGGATGAAAGCCGGACGAACGAGTGTCTTGATCATGATCGCAGCGACTTTCCATAGAGCCCAGCGTTACCGTTGGCGCCACATGACTGGCAACAGCAGCGAGTTCCTCAATTCTTGAAGGGGAGCTTGCGAAGACCATGCATGTTCGGACAAGCCGGCGCATTGCGGAGACATCGCGTTGTGTTTGTTGGGTCACTCCCGTGCATGGCGTGAGCAGATAAAGGACAGTATTCTGTGACCATTTTCGTAGTCGCGACTTTTCAAGGCAAAATTCTGATTAGCATGGCGCGAAATGTGACGACAATCCCCGGCGGGACTTTCTGTTGCGGCGAGGAAGCGTTGGCGTTGGCGTGCGCATGAAGCAAGGCTCGTTTGCACCGCGTCCCCGTCACGACAGACGCGAAGCGCGCGTTTACGAGCGAAGAGAGCTGACTCACAATCGAACAGCGACGCATGCGAGCCAGCCAAGTCCTGAGAAAGTCTCAGCGTCGCGCATAGGCGCTTCTGCTCGCGATGGCTTCACAGGCGTTGTCCTCGTGAAGGTCAATGCGGCGATAAAGCGTTGGAGCAGCGCTTCCATCGCTGGTCGACGCGGTTGCGATGAATTTACATGTAGTACGTACATTGCAGTTGTCATCGAGGAGCGAGGCACGCACTGTGTGATTCCAGTGACGAAGACCAGCATCATCTGCAGCGCCAGTGGCGACCGAAGGCAATCCGACGACAATGATGATCGCAACACGAGCTTTCTGGCGTTGCATCCTCGCCTTTCACGCCTGGAAGTGTGGCATGCGCAGCAAGATCTGCTTTGCAAACCACAAAAATCACACTAGACCAAATTTTGACATTACAGCTTTACTATTAAGTGGACCACATCAATTAAGTTTCCTTTTCTTTTCAACCAATTGCGTCCAGGAGTGCTAACTCGAAATGGTGCGTGGATCTGTACGCTGCGTCTGCGCTGTGCTACATGTAACCCGCTTCTCTGCTTCGTGTGCACTTCGTTCTTGCTAGGCGGCAGATCGCTTCAACATCAACCGGCAGTGGGAGCACCTACAGGCCAAATATGTGGGAACGGGCCACGCTGACACGACCAAATTGTGCGTCGCTCGGACGTTGTAATAATGACTCCTCAACTAACTCGCTAACTCGCAATTACTGTTTATGATGCTGTTGTAGTGAGTGGGCAGTGAACCAGCAGCGCGACACACTGGCGTCTCACTTGGGTCACTCAGACATGCTAGCGTACTTCGCTGTGGCGGAGAACGAGTCCATGGGCCGTGTGCGCTACAACATGTTGGAAAAAATGCTCCAACCTTGCGGACCACCACCACAAAAGGAAGAGGAATAGTGACACGCCACTCGGCCACTGCAGCAGCTACGGCTTATTCATAAAGAAGGTGGACGCAATGTCTGTGTGGTACCTATTTGCGCTGATGTTATACTACTGCAATATTTTATCTGTGAGGTCGATAGCCGCTGGATTTCCAGCTCGACACAGACGAACGGATCGTACACTGGTCGTCCTGGATGATGCGAGCCTCCAACGACACCACTCCGTGCAGCTCCGACAACAGATTCGCCTTCTTGCGAAGCAGCTCGGTCTCCGACATCTTTTCACAAACATAAAATTTGAATCGGGCTAGAATTAGATCAATGCAATGGTTGTACGAACCGTGTGGAGGTTTGAAGCCGTGAGTGTTGAAAGCGATGGAGGTGCGTTGCGTGCCAATCGCTCGCGGTCTTGCTTTCGGTATACGTTCTTGTAGAACTCGACCTCTTGAGAAGTCTGCGCGCTGCCTCTGTAATTAGACGCTGTAGGGCAATCATCTAGAATATTGCAGTGATAAATCAGGCAACATTTCACGCGGACGCTGCACACACAGCAGCGTACCTGTGTCCTCTGTCTTGGCAGTCGATACACGAGGCACAGCAAGGCGATCCAGCGACTCCTTCGTGAATGTCACCTTGTGTGGCTTCCGTTTGCATTCTGCTCGACGCCCAGCACTCTTTCGTTTAGTATCGTTAGGAGCAAGTGTCACCATTCCACCAGTCGCCTTCCATTCGGCAATTTTGGCATTCAGCAGCAATGCGTGGTCTTCTTGGATGTGGCGAAGTCGATCGCGATCTGCGCTTCGTTCACGGATGAACTGCTTCTCGAGTCGCTTGACCTCTTGCTTGTTGATGGCCTTATGTAATTTTTGTTTGCGCTGCTCCTCCGCTTGCAGAGCGTCCTGCACGGCCTCAATGTAGTAAGCGTTCTGCTTTGCACACAGTAGCTGCAATGCCGTCCCGTTCTCGATGTTGCTCATGGAATGCCAGAATAGAAATGGCACATTGGTGCTGTGGCTTGATGCTAACTTTAGGGTTGGCTAACGCAAATATTGCGATCGGGAATGCTAAAACATGCAAACACGAAATATCAAGCCCATTTGATGAAAATCAATAGTTACGACTGAGACGTCAAATAGATGGCACCAAGGCTCGATGAGGTTGTATTAGATAAAATGTATCCTAAACTAGCTCCACCGCAGCAAGATGTTATGATGATCCCTTCAAAAGTCTATTCAGATCCCTTCGGTTTGCTTGTTCGAAGTTGAGATAGCAACACCCATGACCACGTTCGACTCGATCGCAGTCGTGAAGTGCGGGTCGGTTACCACACGGGCCAGAGAGAGACCAGGCACGACTGGAGGAGATTGTCCCTTTGCTCGAGGATTCTCGGTGGACGTCCCATGCTTGTGACGAACCCAGCTTACTGTATGAGGGCCGTTTCCGTTCCGAAACTTTGAGTAATTGTTCGCTGAAACAGTCCAAACCGGGTCGTTGCTCATGAATGCAATCCTGCAGTTGCTCGCTCCCGTTGCAACCGCAGCACTTTGCCAAACAAAAAATGTGGCGAGTGCTCCCGCTGACGCGCTGCTGTTCTCTCTCGAGGAGGCTGCATATTCGTACCGTACTAAGACGTCGCCGCCGTTTAAAAAACCGCATAGGAATGGCATCCTGCATTCTAAGACTACGTACGCCACTTGCAAAAGTTTAGCAAAGAGACGCAAAAAATTTGCATCCGGCTGTAAATATTCTTTAAAACTCCAGAAATGAGGAATTGCTTGTAGTAATTCCTCAATTTCTGCGGCTGGTCAACTGTAGCCATTTTATGTCACTCTTCGAAATAGTGCCTTTCAACTGTCGGTTGCGCATTTACCGTCGCCAAGCATCATCAACCATGCGCTTTCGGCCGTGCATCGATATCCACGCTGGCGAGGTGAAGCAGATCGTGGGCTCCACGCTCACAGACGCCGAAGGCGTGGGCCCCGTCACCAACTTCGTGGCTTCTCAGAGTGCCGGCGATTTCGCGCGGTACGTCGTAAAACGACAGTTTTCGCCGGTTTTGGCACATTTTCCATTAATTAATTGCATTTCCCAATGGTTCCTTGCCGACAACAGCATGTACAAGAAGGACGGACTGGTAGGCGGCCATGTCATCATGTTAGGCGCGTCGGAAGCCAACACAAACGCGGCACTGGATGCTCTGCAGAGCTACCCCGGAGGACTCCAAGTGGGCGGTCAGTAGATTTCGGTGCTAGTGCTCCAGGAGATGGTGAACTGATGGTATTTCTGTAGGTGGCATCAATGCTGACAACTGCCAGTTCTTTGTGGAGAAGGGCGCGAGCCATGTGATCGTCACGTCCTACGTGTTCCGTGACGGTCAGATCGACTTCGAGCGACTCGAGAAGCTCAAGCAGCTTATCGGCAAGGAACACTTGGTGTTGGACCTCAGCTGCCGCAAGAAAGTAGAGGACAACAAGTTCTACGTCATGACGGACCGCTGGCAGAAGTTCACCACGACGTCCATCGAGTGCGTTGCCAGTGAGACTTGGCTTCTAGATGTGATTTTACTAACTCGATATTGTTGATTGAGTAGTGAGGCGTTGTTCCACCGCCTCGCTGAATACTGCGATGAGTTTTTGGTACATGCCGTGGATGTAGAAGGCAAACGGTGCGGCATCCAGGTACGAGATTCTGTCTGCATTTACTGCTATGTACGCGGACTTAACACAATTTGAATTTTTGCAGCAAGAACTTGTCGAATTGCTGGCCAAGTGGAGCCCCCTCCCTGTTACATATGCTGGTGGTGCTAGCTCTCTGGTACGCTGTTATTTTACCACCGAACGCAACTCTATGCTTACTATGGTGTTTGAATTATGCTATCATCAGGATGATCTGGACTTCGTGGAGCGCATCGGTAGTGGCAAGGTAAGCAATACGACAGCTCGTGAAGTTATGATACTTGGAACTAGGACTGACCTAACTAATTCATTGCGTGCAGGTCGACCTCTCGATTGGCAGTGCACTCGACATCTTCGGTGGTGATATCCGCTACGAGGACGTCGTTGCATGGGACAAGAAGCGCGGAGAAAACTAGATATCGCGCTGGTATCACATCCCCGCACTCATATCGTTGATATGAGTTCGAATAACAGCGTTTTATTCAGCTATTCATCCGCTGCATCTTCGAATTCGTTGTCACTCCTCGTTTCTATCTGCTCCTCCATGGAATTCACAGCCGCTTCCAGATAATAGTTCTCTTCGTGCACCTCTGTTGGATGCACTGCAGTTGCTTCCTGGTGATAATTTTCACTCTCCTCGCTTTCTTGTAAGTATTCATGCTGCAGCTCTGTTGGGTGTACAGCAGCCACTTCATGATGATAATACTCCTCTCTATACTCATTGTCTGCCGCTGGATACGAACCGAACGAGGTCTCAGCGTCAACGACTTCTGAATACTCGTTATCAAACGGAGGACTTTCGGCCATCGTCGCCTCCGCCACAGCCTGTGCTGCGATCTGCAGTGCCTCCTTCAGCGTCACAATCTCGTCCTTATAGCTGCGCAAGAGCTGCTCGAGCCCTGCTCGTGACTCATACTCCCGCTTGAGTGACTCATGCGCTGCATCCTTCTGCATCCGAACATGAAGCAGTTTCTAAAACAATTGCATTTAGTCAGTGCTAGTTTCCAGAATTCACTCAAATTATTCCTCACCAATTGTTCCTGTTCTAGTAATTGTCGTGTAGTATCATGAGCAGCCCGTTCCTGATCGACAAGTCTTCGTATTAACCGCAGCACCCGCCACACGCGCAGTATACCTAGAAGCCGTGCAGCTGACACAAGGCGTGTTACTACGATTAATATCCTTATGAACACAGTCGAAATCCTACCTTTTGTCTGTGCGTACAGCTCTACACCGAGGGATATACTGACGACAACGAGATCCAAAATGTATCCAGCGTGGGCGAAGAATTTGTGTCGAAATGCCGCTAGCAGCACGGTCAACTCGATCAAAAAGAGGAACAGTGTGAACCCCGTGAAGGACTCCACCAGACGAGTCGCAATTCGGACTAATAGTGGTGCATCTTCTGTTGTGAGTTGTTGCAGTTGTAGCTGGTCGTGTAGGTGGATTTCCACTGCAGTGCAGCCGATATCAAGCGCTATGAGTAGAATCATTACCACCTGAGCCTCTGTCGTCTCCAAAATGGCCCCCAGTCTGCCCTCAAGTGACGTGAAATGGGCATCTTCTTCGCTGTCTATCTCGGTATCATTGCTATTGTCTTGATTCGGGCACTGAGCCTTAAGGCGCCGCTGCTTCTGCTTCCACGATGTGCTGCTGTTGCTGCTCGTGCTGCTGCGTGTACTGACAGTGGACTCAGCGTCGCTGGTCGCCTTGATCTCCCCAGTCTTACGACGAATCTTACGTCTCTCCATTGGCAGCGAATCTAAAGATGAAGCACACCGAATACTACGCGAAAGGTTGGAAATAGTCTGAAAGATCGGCGGGCGACCGTTTAATATTGACTCATTACGCAATATCCACGCCATGGCGTGCACGTGTCCACCTTACTAAAGCTTCAGCACCGTGTTCTGTTCCAGATGTAGTACCGTCTTGGACAGCGTGTCGAGTTGGTCCAGATCCACTACCGTCGAGGGTCCGCGTCGTACGTTGGCCAATGGTTTCGGTAGGATCAGTTGGTCTGCAGTGGACACTTCCCAACCCAGTGATGAGCAGTCTGTAGCAGCCATATACAGCACGTGAATACACCAAGCAGCATGATACAACTGGTTACTATGACAAAACTCACACTGTACAGCGTCTTCGTGCCTCACAAAGCCCAGCGCTAATGCTGCGTCACCCACAGACACCGCTGAGTACGCCAGACTCAGCAGCTCGGCTGCATCCTCGCGTGTAGAAGCTACAGAGCAAGGAATCACGCTGTTCAGTCCATACCTGCGTATCAACTACACCGCAAATAGTCTACGCACTCTTAAGCGCCTCCACGAGTTCTTGCAGTGATGGAGACCAGTCGTAGTCCATCGCGGCGTAGGCTGCTGCTAGATTCCTATCCGTACAAGGCACCACGAAGGTCAGTATCTTTCACTTTATGATACACGACGACTTTCCAGCCTCTTACCGCTGCCACAGCGCCTTGCTGACTTCCCAGACGTTGCGCAGCTCCTCGGACATTTGCTTAATCTCGATCGGTATGCGTTTCCACAGGAACCGCGCATCGTTGAGGTTCTTGGACAGCAGCACAACCAGCAGGTAGCTCGCGTACAAGTCCGGAGAAAGCGCAGAGTGTGGAGAGGACGTGGCCGTCGCTGCCACGAGCTCCAGCTCCTCGGAGACGCTCTTGAGCTGTTGTACCAGCTTGCGCGCAGTCTCGCGGTCGCTAGAAGCGGCGTGGGCTGCCAGGAGCTCCTCGCGCTGCGTCTGTAGCGTCTCGACCAGGTTGTCCATACTCAACTGTGGATAATGTTTCTCTAATCAGATTTCGAGCTGAGTATCAGATGGTTTGTCTGATAAATTTGTGTTACCCACATCTTGAAGTCTGATTCCATTTGATTTTCGGAAGGCTAGAAGAAGAAGAGTGACGAGAATGGCGACGGGCGAGCAATATTTGACCAAGAATTATGAGAAGTGGAACAACTTCCAGGTGTGTAGCATGTTACCCACCTTCTCCCCCATTTCTGGTGGCTGTAATTATGCCATTGCGACTACCATCCGCTTAGTAGATGCGGATTTATACCAATTCTAAAAACCTTATCCGAATTCCTGTCTCTCTTACGCTGTTTTAACTGCACAGGACGACTCGGACTCGGACAATGAAGATGTACCACGAGTACCCACTCAGTTCGACGTGGAAGGCGACGGTTTGTATTGAACCTCATTGAATTAATCCCTTCCTTCTAGAGTGCTAATGTTAACTATTGTCATGCTGCTTGCAGCCGACATTGTGATCAGCACGGAGATGCTGCTAACTCTCAAGCAAGTAGAGCGCTACCGCAAGCTGGAGAAGAAGCAGTTGGAAGTCTGGCAAGTTGTTGTTCGTCAACTCCGCGTATGGTCGGCGTCCAGTGCTGGTGCTGACGACGGACAAGACGCGGTACCCTGTCGTCCGTACTGCATTCTGGTAAACAACTTGTACCCGCTGGGCCAAGTAGTGTCCAAGAAGATCTGCGACCCACCCGAGGTGTACCCATCGCCTCAAACGGTGCTGGACTTGACGCTACAGGCGATGCTAGACCCTCCTACGAACACTCCTCAACACCGTCCAGACAAGATCGTCTTCCCGGACAAGAACTTTGTCGGTCAGCTACGTAAGAGCTACTCTTCGCTGGGTATTGAGTGCTCTTATTTATCCGAATCGGACGGCATCGACGCCTACATCCAGTACGTTGTAAGCTATTCTACAGGCATCTATCACGTGATATAGTAACGATACGTTGCTGTTTTATACAGAGAGTTATCGCAGCACCTGATCCGGAAGGACCTTGCATCTGTAGCGGAAGTGAGCGAGCGTGCTGGTCTGATCTCGGGCGCTGGTGTGACGACTGAAGCGCTGGCAGCTTTCTATTCAGCTTGCGAGCAGTACGCGAAGTTGGAGCCATGGGACCGTCTCGCTGAGCGTCAAGCCATTCAAGTTGACGCTGTGGGGGATGAAGAACTTCGCTTGGATGCGCGTCACCACGTGGGTCGAGGCACAGTCTTCTCGTCCGTCATCAGCACGCGCACTGGCGGTGGCCCGAACGGTGAAGGTGGTGACCATATTCGCGGCATGGCGTTGTTTTATACACGAGCAGATCTGGAGCGTCGTGTCTTGCCGCCTGGAGAGCAATTGGCGTTAATGGAGAACCCCGAATTACGTCGATGTGCCAAGTGTGACAAGCGCGCGGCTCCAGGCAAGGAACTGAAGCGTTGTACACGCTGCAAATGCACGTTTTACTGCGATGCTCAGTGCCAGCGTGGCCACTGGAAGGACCACAAGGTGAGCTGCACTCCGCCTGGGAGCACCACTAGCGGTCCTGGAGAACACAAGATCGTGTGGGGAGCTAAGGAGATGTCGATCCTCTACGGTCCGCAGACTTCTGTGCCGTTTGACGACTTGGATGTCATCACGAAACACTCGTTGCCTATTGCCAAGGTCAAGGGCGAGTTCTTGTACCCATCTGCTGTGGTGTTCCGGAAGGGTGATCCGAGTGTTCCGGATGTGTCCGAACTGGCGTGGCTCACTCGAGCGTTGAATGCGCAGATTGAGCTTGTGGGCAAGCAGCCGTTGTTCATGCAGGACACGATGGGTGAACTTTTGGGGTTGGATGATAGTGAGCCGCGTAAGCTGGAGCTGCAGTGTAAGACGCTTGGACATGACGACCATCTCGTGATCCGGAACAGTACCGTGTTAACTATGCACGACGTAGAGCGACTGCGTAAAGTGATCAAGAAACAACAGGTTGGCGCTCAAAAGGATGAAGGTGAGACCCAGGAAGCTAATGAGACAAAGGACGAGAGCGACGACGATGGCGCTGACTTGCAGGATGGCGAGAAAGGCTGCAATGTTATGTAACGAGATCTTCAGGAGTTGCGTAACAAGTTAGGAACATTGACATGGTTAAATATATTGATGTTGGTAACTTTACCACTGTGGCTGGTGGTAGACAGCACGTTGGAAGAATGGAGCGAACACTACGGCCATAAAGAGGAGCGTATCGAGTCGGTCCAGAACGCCACCGCCGACACGAAGATAGGAGCCTGTCTTGGAGACCTTGGCGATCTTCTTGAGGCTTAGAAGGAAGAGCTTGCCTATATGGGCACACACGACTGCACCGGCACTAATCAACGCGACGAGTACGACGTTCATGTCAAACTCCACGTAGTTGGTAGCCAGGAACGCAGTGCCGACAGCGAATCCAATGGCTCCGATCATCTTTTCAACGTTCTGCTGCGACGACACGTGCTTTGACAGCGAGTGCATCCACGGGAACTGCACAGCCTTCAGTAGACGCGCAGTGAGGAACGCTCCCAGCTCTGAACTCCACACAATGACGAAAAAACCAGCCAATGCACCGCTGGCACGAACTCGAATCGACTGCTCGAAGAGCTCCAGTACGGCAGCTGAGCAGCTCAAGTACAGTAAACCAGCCACATCAAGGACGATCATAAGAGCCGATTCCACTGGGTCTTTGCTTGTCACTGCACGCGTAACGAGCAAAAGACACACGCCCAGCAGCAGCAACGAGTACGACTCCACCGCCACTGCCAGATACTTGTCCATGGCATATCGACTGTCCAATTCGCCGTTGAAGCCATCCACTGAGCCGCTTCCATTGCCACTGACACCACTGGATGGATCCACATCGCTACGTAGCACCACATTCAGCGAGGATAAGAAGAAATAAGCGTACCGGATCAACACGCACAATGCTGTGGGTGCATCTGGTGCTAAAGCTGCCGAGAACATGCCGACGAATGCGCTGACTCCGACATAAATCATGGGCATTTGCGTACTCCCCGGCACAAAACAGAGCCCAACCGCAGCCCCTGCCGCTAATACCGATAGTACCAAAGCTGCGAATAGTTTACTGCCACAGCACAACTTCTCGGCCATCGGCGTGACTGCTGCTGTCTCCTCGTCCACCGCGTAGGCGATGATCTGTCTGTACATCTCCCTCGACGTCTGCTTCTCGTGCAGCTTGAAGGGCATGAAGAGCTTTAGACGCACTCGATACGCCAACCATGCGAACTCGTAGCCTGCAATCGCCACAATTACTGCGTAGACATAGGGCAGTGCTCCTCCATGACGCATGCCGCGCTCAATGTCCACAGGCAAATAGGCTGACAACACGACACCAGCTGCTGCTCCAAGAAGAAGTAGTGAGTCGAAGGCCAAGCGGATGAGCTGGCAGCAGCTCAGACGCTTGGACACAGCCTCCTCCTCATACCACGAAGGCTGGCCGACCTCTTCGGACATGGGCTGACCTCGCAGCATTGCTACGGACGATCCTGGACGTAGCAGCACGGGACTGTCGTCCATAACGTCGGGGTACGCGTCCGACGGGAAGCTTGGGATGGAGAACATGCCGCCGCCGTCTCCTAAGACTGGATGCGGCCCCAGTTTGGGGTCCATCGGTCGCAATTCCATCATACTCATTGTCGCTAGAGGTGGAAGATGCAATTGTGAGGAGCTACTACGGAGCTGCTCGCTGGAAAGGCATGAACTGCTCAGTATAGTGAACGCAAGTAATGCGAGTTCAGCACGTTTTTCCAGTACGACGGCTGTTTATCGAAAGATAGAGCTTTGCACGTCATTAAAGCTAATCGGATACTACAAGAAGTATAAAGGGAAAATGTGATAATAGAGTGATTGAGCAACATTCAAGCAACTTTAGAGAAGCTTCCAACGGCAAGCAACATTAGAAGAAAATAGTCGATTAACGTCTTGGAACGTGATCAAGATGGTTAACGGTAAAGCAAATCATAGCTAACGATTTTTATTGAAAGGCACGAAGTATCCTCGATGCCTATGCAATGCTCACGTAGTCACTGCACACTGCAATTGAAGAAGAGGAGCATAGCTAGAGTACACTGAAGTTCGCGCGATCAGTTTAGTCCGAGTGCAGGCCAAGAGGCATGGAAGGAGCCTGTGTGGCGACACGCACGGCGCCAATGGCGAAAACCTCGCGACGGGTGGCCTGGTGGACGATCTCAATGCGCTCGCCGGGGCCTGCGAACAGCACAGTGTGCTGACCGACCTCGTCGCCCAGACGCAGAGAGTGCGTCGGAGCCTGGCCGGTCTCGCCCAGGCACGGAGCGCCCGTAGCAGCCAGCGACTTGACCAGCGTCTTGGCTGTGCCGCTGGGAGCATCCAGCTTCTTGGTGTGGTGGATCTCCGTCACTTCGACGTTCCAGCCCTCCGAGGGCAGCTTGAAGGCAGCAGCCTTGATCAGCTCCGACACGAGCGGTACACCCACCGAGAAGTTGGAGCGGAGGGCAACAGGGGCCAGCTTCGAGTAGGCCTCCAGGTCCTCCATGGGCAGAGCACCGGTAGTGCCCACAACCAGAGCAGGCAGCTTGCTGATCTTGCCAGCGTCCTTCTGTTCGCGCAGGTACGAGATGACCTTCTTGGTGCCAGCAGGCAGCGTCACGTCAATGACAACGTCCACGTTGTTAAGGTCCGGGGCCTGGACGCCAGTCTCAAGGCGCGTAACGATAGCGCCAGCGTAGCTAGCGTCGTTGTCAACCTTGCTGAGCTCAGTCACAATGAGCGAGCCCAGACGACCGTCGTGGCCGTGCACGGCGACGCGAACACCCTGGCCGGTGCTGGAGGTCGAAGCCTCCTCCGTCTTCTTCTGGGCAGCGAAGACCTCCTGGTACTCGCGGATAGCGTCCGCAAGACGACGAGCGCCGAGCTGCATGTCCGGGAAGTCGTACCACGAGAAACTGAGACGCAGGAAGTTCTTCATGTTACTACTGAACGAGGCACCGGGCAGGAACATGACCTTGTGCTTCTGAGCAATAGGCAGCAGGTCGCTGGCGTTCATACCCTCAGGCAGACGCACCAGGACGAAGTAGCCACCATCCGGGACCTCGAACGTCACACCTTCAGGCAGACAGGTCTTCAGCTCCTTCATGAGAGCATCAGCACGGCCCCACAGCGTCTGTACAGTGGTGTCCAGGTGTTCCTGCTGCAGTCCCGAGGCGATAGCAGCGTGGACGATACCGGAAATGACGGGGCTGATACCACCGCTCGAGTCGAGCTGACCACAGCCCTCGATCTTGCTCAGAAGCTTGTGAGAGCCCTGGATCCAACCCAGACGAAGAGCAGGAGCCAGGATCTTGGAGAAACTGCCAAGAGCGAGCACCGTGTCGTGCTCGTCGAACGTGAACATGGGCGGAGGAGGCGTCACGTGCGGGAAGGACAGCAGCTGGTACACCTCATCGGCCACGATGATGAAGCCGTACTTGACACTGAGGTCTACGAGACGCTTGCGCTTCTCCACACTGAGCGTACGGCCCGTGGGGTTGTGGCACGTAGGGATAGTGTAGAGAATCTTAGGAACAATGCCGCGCTGAAGCAGACGCTCGAGCTCGTCGATGTCCAGTCCGTCCTCCTCCATGCGGATCTGACGCACGTTGATCTTAAAGTCCTTCATGATGCTGAGAGCAAGGAAGTACGAGGGCTCCTCCATGAACACGAGGTCGCCCGACTGCAGGAACAGCGAGCAGATGAGCGCCAGACCGCCAGTCACGCCGTTGGTCACGAAGAGCTTCTCCGGGTCCACTGCGTGCTGGTATCCCTTGGTCAGGAACTCAGCCAGGGTCTTACGAAACTTGGGGTAGCCCTTAATCACACCGTACTGCAGGAACATGGGGTCCGTCTCGGCGAACTTAAGCGTAGCAGCCTCACGGATCTTGTCCAGCGGCAGCATGGCAGGAGCGGGCTGACCAACCTTGAAGTTGATCATCTCGTCCGCCTTGGGCACATCGTACTGGCCGTAGTCACCCATGTTTAAGTCTTGTTAGCGTTGGTCTTGCTCCGAACAGGTCGAAAGAGGAAGTGGCACGACACGTACGTAAGCGTGTTGAGTGGCTACGATGTGAGCCCCAGTTGAAAAACCTGATTTTAGGTGGTAGAGCGCATCCGTTGAAAGTGAATACAATACACAAGTCTAAACTCCGACGGCGGATGTAGGCATCTTCTGGTCTTAAGGTAGGACGTCTGTACAGAGCCGTGCGCAAACACGCGATTGGCTAAACCGCCTCTTCCCCTCAACAGATTGGATGAGATTGACATGCACTGCAACTTGACCTGCAACAAGGACTCCTTGTCAAGGAGACAGTGCTAGTGCTAAATCATTGAGCTCTTTGAGTCATAGAGGTTATCCGGCGGCAAGGTGATGCATATATGAGCTTTACAAGGAACCATTGTGTCATGAAATACAATATGGGCACAGCTATTGCCATTCTTAGACATTTTACAAATAAAATGCGTTAAATTAACACTAAAAGAACGCAGAGCTTCTTATTTTGTGCTAATCGATTGAACTGTTGTCTAGTGTTTCAAGTATAAATTCGCAGTAGGGAGACGATTTCCTGTTGGCAAATGGGGCACGTGGGGTATTGCGCCGTGCAATTGCGGCGATACGTCTCGGCATCCTGTTCACAGAAGCAAAGGTGACCGCACGGCACGACTGCTGTCACAGCTTGCTGGTCCTTGCACACCACACACTCGGTCTTCTCGAGAATAACAGCATTCTTCAGTGCGTGAACATTGCGATCCACTTCTTTAAGCAGACTGCGCGTTGTCTGCTCCAGCAACCGCTTCTGATCAGCAACCAGCGCCATCTTGTCGTTCATCTGCTCGCATAGCTGCTCGTAACGCGACTTGACGGAGTTCTCCTGCTCAACACGCGCTTTCTCGAACGCGAATCGTTTCTCTGCATCACGCAGCAGTACTCGCAGTCGATCCACCTCTACCTCTGCAGCATCCAATTTCGTAAGCGAGTCGTTCAGTTGATCAAGGAACTCTTCTTCACGCTGCTTCCACTTCCGACGGAGCTGCCGCTCGCCTAGCAGTCGCCGCTGCCATTCTGTCTTGATTTCTGCATTGCGCTTCTTGAAGTGCTCAAGTTCACTCAGTAGCGACGCAATAGATGGAGTGTTATCGTCGCTGCCGGTGTAATCCTCGTCATCGTCATCACCCGCGCCAGAATTCTGGCTCAGTCTGCGTGTCAAGTCAGCCAATGGTCGTTTTTCAGCCGAGACATTGGCCGTAGTAGCACTCGTTTGAACATTTGGTTGGCTCTTCACAGCCTTTTTCGCGCTTGATCGAGGTGTCGTTTTGGGTTTTGCAGCAACTGGAGTCTCTGGATCAGATGTGTTATTACGTTGGGCAGCGGCATCTTTCGCTCGCTTGGCGAGTCGGTCTTGACGGCGTTGGGATCTCATTTTCTCCTTTTGCTGTGCTTCCAACTGGGCACGACTTGGTTCCTTGACCTTGGACTCCGGCGGACCAACCCAGTGACTCGCGTTGCGTACTCCACACACCCAGCAGTCTTGTCCTCGACTTGGCACCATCCATCGTGCTGCAAACGTCTCCGTAGGGTCGACGTTGATGTATCCGCCTTCTTCGTCACTGTCCTCGTCACTCGGATTCGTCACTACAGTCATCATAGCTTCAGACTTTACTTTATTGTCCTTCGACTTGATCTTCGGGGTGTACACCTTCATGGGTGCCTTGAAGAGCGTATTTTCCGATGCATTCTTGCCAATAATGCGGAGATGAGCCGCATCACTTGAACCAATATCCGGAAGCTTGTTCGAATAGTAGAAAATGCCTTCGCTAGACACGACAACGATAGTCTTTCCGTCATCACTCGCAGCAAGAGATTCCAGCATGACGTTGGATCGCCGCGACTTACTGATGCCACCACCGCCAAGCTTTTCCAGTTCAAACACCTGGCGAGGCAATCGCTCGCATGAGGAGTTCAAATTTGTTGAGTCCGGGAAACAGATTCGGTACGCTTCGCCCATGAGGGAAATTCCATACGCGTATTGTCCATGAATGGCGACGATATCTGTTGTGTTCTGGATGTTGAAGTGAGAATTCACAGTGTGGACTCCTCCCAAGAAACTCGTGTCTTCCGCTTCAGCAGAGTCGTCGTTGCCTTCATCGCCAGAGTTCGTTTTTGTGTATTCCATCGGCCACACACGGAGATTCTTGTCTCGACAAACCGCTGCAATCGCTAATACACCTGGAGATGCGCTTGATGGCAGAAACGCCGCCATCATTGCTGTGTTACCTCCAGCTACAAAATTTTGCAAGTGCTCCCAAATAGGCTCCTGATCATATCGCTCAGGCTCAACGAAGCGCCATAAATTCAGGTTGCCAACACCAAGACCAGTTAGAATGTAGTAGGCAGATCTGCAATTGGCGAGTCAAAGCAAGTCAGAAAGTGAGATAGCCATCGTATCGCGGGCATACGACAACAGTGGATTTCTACCTTTTGCGCGCACTTTCTTGCTGCTCCTGGACTGAAGAACCAACGGGTGGAACATACGTAGTCACATCTGCAAAGCCCTACAAAACGAGAAGTAGCAAACGTTGAGTTAGGATTCACCATTATACGACATCCACATAATCAATAGCTCACCCGAAGCTTCGAGTTGCCATGAAAATGTTTCTGAAACTGCTGGAAATCTTCGTCATCACCATCTAAAAATTCAAGCATGAGTGAGAACCACAGTGCTATCAAGAGCTTCTACATCAGGACCCACCCTTTTCGTTGCGATAATGGTCCAGATTGATACTCATGACCACGCGCCGACGCTGTCGATCACCAGCAAAAATATAGCGGCCATCAGGGGAGATTTTCACACGCATATGCACATTATCCGATCTCTGTGAAGATTGCTCGTCAAGGTGGCCGAGCAGATATCCGTGACGGTCACTCGGGACACTGCTATCCATTTCGTAAAGTCGAACTGAGCCGTCTGTGAAGCCAACCACAACAATCTCGCCGTCTGGAGTCACGTCCAACGCCGTAGCTACGCTCTCCGTCGAGAAACAGATCGACCTCTGAGCAACAACTGGTCTGGACGACGTGAACAACTTGCGTACGGGCTTCGGTGGCGGTGTCGGGGTGTTCAAAGGCCGGTCAGCTGCAGAATTTGATGCTCCTGCACTACTCGATATCGTACGTGGTGCGGCACCACTAGAAGTACTATCATCGCTACTAACAGCAGCGCTTGATGCAGTTGATGGAGCAGTTGAGCCAGACGATGCAGCTGCAATAGCTGCTGTAGATTGTTCCGAGCTCGCGTCATCTGGATGTGACAGATCCACCATCATGGGGCCACTACGAGGTACAATCGCTTGTACTGCATCCCCTCCAGTCCCTGGACTACTCGTCATTCTTGCAGGTTTAGCTGGCGACTTATTAAACTTGGCCTGGAACGACTGGAACGGTGACTTGGTTGCTCTCACCGCCTTCGTCGCCTTGGCTGCAGGTGCAGCTTCCACTTGGTCCAATGCGGACGACAACAGCGGCGGGTGTCCATTGATTCTCGTCGAAGAAGCAGCAGCATCTGTTGTGGTGTCATCGAACACCAGCGGTCTCTTAGGCGACGCTGAGGCTCTGTGTCTCAAGGGACTCGTCAAAAACTCACTGCGTCGGAGCGGACTCGCCGTGTTACTGCGTTTCGGCCTCGCTGGACTGGCCAGCACTGAGCTCCTCGGTGGTCGGGCCGGACTCGAAAGATGCAGCGGGTTCACGCTCCTGGTCCGCGATGGGCTCGCCTGCTGCAGCGTGGGGCTCTTTAAGTTTAGCGGGTGGTTATGACGTCGTGCGGGGCTCGTAAAGCTCGGTCCAGCGGCGCGTCGAGCGGGAGACAAGATGCCTGCAGCGACGGCTGTTCTGGCTGCTGCGTCTCCATGCGGGGGCGACGTCTTCTGGCGCTTAGCGGAACGCTCAGTCTCGTCCGCTTTGGCCCCTGATGTGTCCTCCTGCTGCTGACGCTTCTTCTTGAGAGCCTCCAGGATCTGCTGCGCGCGGTTCTTGGTGCTATTGCGCGAGGCTGCCACGTTCTTCATGATCATCTTCTCCATGTTCATGCGGTTGCGCCGTACCTGGTCGCTACTGCGCGGCGCCGCCTTCTTGGCCAGAAGCTGGGCGGGCACTGCTGGGCGCGGGTTGCCATTGGAAGAGTGATGGTCATCGTCCTGCGACGCCATGAGTGCGCACTCGATTGTTGCACTTCCACCCTCCGCTTCGATGGCGGGTGCGCGCGCTTTTGAACCAAACCCTTCCGCGCCATTTTAGACTGCATGTTCATTGGTGGATAATTCCAAAATCAATTTTGAACCAATGGAAGGAGAGATGAAATTGGTGTTGAAAACACAACGCATTGCACAAAGAGATCCGATAATGAGGTTCATGTTGTTGCTGCTGGTGACGCTGGCTGTTGCTCTGCTTGGAGTCTGCAATGGAGAGAAAGCGTCGTTCCTAGACTTTACGATCCCGGATCTTAATGGTCGCCAGGTATCCATGCGAGAGTTCAACGCCTTCCCGGTCATTCTCGTGGTCAACGTGGCCAGCGAATGCGGATACACGGACAAGAACTACCGCGAGCTGCAGGTGATGCAGTCGAATACTACGTAGCCACGGTTCAAGTGAGTTAAAACACGGAAATACTTGTCTGTTTGTGCAGGAATTGTATGAAAAATACCACGACGAAGGCTTCACGGTGCTGGGTTTCCCGTGCAACCAGTTCGGCGGTCAGGAGCCTGGAACAGCTGAGGATATTCTAAAATTTACGAAGGAGAAATATCACGTGACGTTTCCGCTCTTCGCTAAGGTTGGTGATAATGGAGGAGGACAAAGAGCGGTGGGTTTCTGATACTGTCCTTACTGTTGCTTAGGTGGACGTGAATGGTGAAAATGCACATCCTCTGTTTAAGTTTTTGAAGACGAAACTGGATGGATTCGTCACCAATGACATCAAGTGGAACTTCACCAAGTTTTTGATTGTGAACCACGAACCGTTCAAGCGGTACGGAACGACGACGTCGCCGTCAGAGATCGAGAACGACATTGTGCACGCATTGCACAGCAGCCGACACGTTGACGCGTTCGACGATGGCGGCGCGACGGATGGCGACTACGGAGATGCCCACGATGAGTTGTAAGACATCGCAACTATCAGCAGTATTTGGTTACCGCTTGCTATTTGAATAACTTCAGATGGACGCAGACCTCTGCTACCAAAGTATTTGCCCCGAGCATCTCGTTTTGTTTACAGAATGATTCTGTCAGAATCACCTCTTGGTGTTTAGATTTTATAATGACCAACTCTGCCCAGTAAATGCACTAATCTACTCGTGTTCAATGCCGAACAACCAAGGACGCACTATCTTCACACAGAAAGAGACTGCAGAAGCAACTGGTGTCTTTCGGTTTGATGGACTTTTCGTCCACATGCAGTCGATTTCGAAAAGTTAGTGGCCGGAATATTGAAACTTTTTCTGCGTTTACCGAGGGTTTTGCAACAATTGAACTCTCTGTGATAAACCTCACTAGCTATGCAACTGGTTCCTAAACTTCGCGGAACTAAATTCTTCAGGAACACATGCACGAACACAGCAACAACGCAAAATCAACCTGGTAGGTTAAAAATATATATAGCCCAGCGTTGTGGAGAGTGCACGATTTCGGTGCAGGTCAGCAGGAGTCTGCCAACTTCTGTTCGCAATTCGTCACCTTGGGGTGACAATAAAACAAGAACCAAGTTATTTGTCACTATTTGCGTGCATTCTCGTAGTTTTCCTCGAACCAGGCCGTGGTCTGCTGCAAGCCTTTGCTGATCGGTGTGAACTGAAAATCCGGCAGTAAACGACGCAGCTTAGCGTTGCTCGCTGTCTTCTTGAACTGACCGTCTGCCTTGCTCGTATTGAACACGATCTCTCCTTTGAAATCCATTGCAGCAGCGATCTTCTGCGCCACGTCACCAACCGACACTTCGTCCTCTTCGTCCACAGACAAAATGAGAGGCTCCACACTGTCGTAGTGGTCCAACGTCCACAGCATCAGCCTCGCCACGTCATGACTGTAGATAAACTGCCTCAGTGGCTTGCCACTGCCCCAAATAACAAATGGCATCGAATCTCGTTTAGCCAAATAGCATTTGTGAATAAGTCCAGGAACTACGTGTCCGTCGTCAACGTTGAAGTTGTCGTGTGGTCCGTAAATGTTGGTGGGGATGACGGAAGTGAAGTTGCATCCGAATTGATCGGCGTAGCAGCGGTTGAGCGTGTCGACGAGTCTCTTGGCCATTGCGTAGCCCTCATTAGAGCTATGAGCTCGACCATTGTGCAGCATTGTCTCGTCAAGAGGGTATGCAGTCTCGGCTGGGAAGACACAAGTGGAGAGACACGAAACGAGCTTTTTCACGTCAAATTGTTGGCAGCACTGCAGCACCGAGTCGTTGATGGCCATGTTCTCTCGGAAGAAGTCCACTTTTCTCGATAGATTGTGGAACAGACCACCCACGAGCGCGGCCAGGTGCAGCACATGAGTTGGTCGTACACGCTCAAAGAGCTCGCGAGTCTGCTGGGGGTCGCGCAGATCAGCGTCTTTCGAGCCTACGAAGTGCCACTCGTCCTGCGGAGAGCCTAGAGATGCTACGACGTCCTGCAGCGCTCGACCCACGAGCCCCGTACCACCAGTGACCAGCACCACACTTCGAGTAGCTTTCTGATCATCCATGCTTGTCAAAAGCGCGATCTTTATTTATCAAGTTCAAAAATAATTTAATTATGTGTTTTCAGAGGTTAAGTTGAAGATCATTTCCTTTTTGTGACTAAAAAATTTCCTTTAGGTGTGTGCCTGTATTGCTTATAACGGTCTCTATGGCGCGACTTTGCTGGACTGGAACGAAGATAATCTTCGCAGTTTCGTGGTCGCGGCGAACACTGCTATTGGCATCGTTCCGCCAGAATGGTATTCCAACCGTTGGATGAATCACAGTGAATAGTTTTCGTGAATGACGTCAAACACCAGCTTGGACGTTATGCGGGGAAATGCCTGGTTGGCACTGAACAACACACGTCAAGTTGGAAACGTTGTTGTCTTCCTCGCTAGTAACATTGAAGGAGACCAGTTCATCCCACAGTGCCTGCTACCAATTATGTGCCGAGAGGTGGTGTGGTGTCTGTGGCTTGCTCAAGTAAGCATCAACACGCAAACTTCGCAGCTTCTAGTATTCCCGGTCGAAGAGGTTTCTACAATTAGGATCTCAAGCCACCTGATTTCTTATGAACTCGTAACTTTAGCCACTACAGTACGAGTTTTCCACAGTATTTATTCAGCTTGTTGTGTAGATCCCGCAATCTCTACGCAGCTAACAACCAGTTTACTGCTTCACCACTTCGGAATCGTCCCGGTTAAGATACTGCAGCATCGAGTCTTCGTAGATCTTGACGTCCTTGAACCCCATCACCTGCTCCAGAGCAAATGCCGTGTGGGCAGCCCGAATTCCACGCTGGCAGTACGTCATAACTGGTTTCTCCTTGTCGAGGTGGAAAATATCCATAAACACCTTGTCGAACTCTTCCTTGCTCTTAAACTTTCCGTTCTGGGTAAAATCCACGCCTTCCATCCAATTGAAGTTAACAGCTCCAGGGACGTGGCCTGTGCGTGCATTGCCATTGGCATCCTCACCCCAGTACTCGCCAGGGGATCTCGCGTCCACGAACTGTGTGGCAGGGTCCGCAATACCTTCCTGCACCGCCTTAAAGCCGACGAGCTTCTGCGTGTCCACAGGCTGCGTCCAGAGCGCTGAAGGCGTTTCTCGGTTTTCAAGCTCCCCCGTTTCTACTGCGTTATCATCAGCAACCCATTGCGTGAGACCTCCGTCCAGCACCTTAAGTTGCTCGACTGGGAAGCCATAGTGACGGAAAACCCACCACATGCGCGTGGCCTTGAGACTCATTTCGTCGTCATAAAACACAAGTGTCGCGTGTTTGGGGACCTGAAGTTGCTTCACTACATCTGCAAACAGCTGTGGGCTCACGACGCCCGTAGACTGCGGCGTCGGGTCCTTGAGCAATGATGAGGCCAACGTGAGGGGAATAGCGTCGGGGATATGCCCGCGAGGGTACGAGGCTGGGTGGTTGCAGTCCAGAAGCAGTAGCTCCGGTTTACCAGAGTCCTGTGCGTTGCGCACCCATTTCGAGTCAACTAGAGCTGAAAGAGATCGAGTGGATACAGCTGCGTAACTGCGCAAAAGAGGAGAACGGGCACGGAGGACGGTTTGTAGTAGCATACTTTGGGGCTTGAGTACGCCTTAATGTCGCTTTGCCCGTTGGATGGCATTCAGACGAAAAAACCCATAAAATTTTAATGGTTTTTTTCCGAATGAATGCCATCCCCGCCAATCAGCAAGAAGCAGAACTCTTAGTACTCAACGACAAAAGATCAAATCTCATAAAATACTACTTCTGGTTAGCAAAACAAAATATTACAATAAGAAAAAATCCGTACTCCAGAATAATATAGTAGTATTCTACATAAGTGTATTCTTAAATTGTATCATTTAAATGATATTCTAAATTAAAAACAATGTCAAAAATTTGGATTACCCAATTTGTTTTTGGGATCCTGTCGTCCCAAAAACAATTGAGCAATCCTAATTTTTAAGCCGAAAGCAACGTAGTTGTGTCCCGTAGTTAACTACCGTATGCCGTAATCATGCATAGGCTCACTTTGCAGTAGAAATACACTTGATGGGACTTTTAATTCAGGTCATTAAAATAGCATATCCATCCACTTACAAACGTCCTGTACATTTTTTTCTGATTGCACAACCCAACTTAAATGGGAATGGAAAAAATATTTCGAGAGATCTGATTGGCCGGGATGGCATTCAGACGAAAAAAAGCCATTAAAATTTTAATGGGTTTTTTTCG
>NW_008649023.1:340333-354422 GCF_000247585.1 Phytophthora nicotianae INRA-310 | reverse complement strand
GTTTGTAGTAGCATACTTTGGGGCTTGAGTACGCCTTAATGTCGCTTTGCCCGTTGGATGGCATTCAGACGAAAAAACCCATAAAATTTTAATGGGTTTTTTTCCGTCTGAATGCCATCCCCGCCAATCAGCAAGAAGCAGAACTCTTAGTACTCAACGACAACGAACTTGTAGAACTTTCGTTGAAAATGTCGCTTTGCCCGTTGGATGCCATTCAGACGAAAAAAACCCAAGAATTGACTAAACCATTGGCCGGGATGGCATTCAGACGAAAACAACCCATTACATTCTTTGTTTTTTTTTTCGTCTGAATGCCATCCCAGCCAATGTTAAGTATCGTGAGTCCCTTTGATCGCTCATGAACTCGTAGGAAATTCAAGAGTAATGAAGATTATGCAACCAACTCAATCCGACAATTCCTCCAGCTTCAAAAGACTGTACATCTCTAGCTTTGAACAAAGTTGTACTCTGAAATAAACCTCGGCAGTGGTTAAGGAGATCCTCTATTTGTGCTTACTAGATGCTGCAGAGTCCTGGTCTCTGAAATGAATTCCAGAGAAATTAGTGATGCGTTGGCGTATCTTTCTCGCTATCACGTCTACATTGGGGTGGCGTAGCATCGTTAGATGCGTGCAGTCGGGAATCGTGGCCACTGTTGCGATGTCAATACCAAGTGCTCGATACTGCGAGAAGTCGATGCTCCACCGCTGCGTTATGTACAGTTCCGCTTGGAGCCACACTGGTGGCTGTGAACCGGAACATGCAGTCTCCACTTCAGCCGCTGTATACGGCTGATATTTCTCTTCCATAGCGCAGAACTTGCGATAATTTTTCCCTAATGGACGTAGCAGCACGTCACCGAAAGCTTCACTCACGTACTGTTCAATCCGAAGTCGAGTCGCAGCCTTTTCCTCCATAGTATCGTGCTTGGAGACTGACATCTCGAATGGCAGTCCGTCCAGCAGAATGAGAGGCAAAAGTTTGTGGCCTTCACTCACTGCCAATCGTGCTACTTCGTGGGCTACACGACAACCAAATGAGAAGCCCCCGAGAGCATACGGACCCTTTTTTTGATGCCCAAGGATACTTTTCCAGTAGAATTCAGCGAGTTCGTCAACGCTGGAAAAATTCGAGTTGGTAGCTTGAACTCCGACGACTGCGAATGGCAATTGTCGTGCCAATTCCAACAGTTTCCAGACAGTTCCATCGGCGTCATGGAACAGGAAAAGCGTGCGCGTATTCTTCGTCGTGGGCCAGTTAAGAGACACTAGCGTCTCGGACGTCCACTTATGTAAATCCACCATAGAAGTTGCTGCACTTCGAGCCATCTCAGGCAACGACGATGTGCGGAAGAACTGCTCAAGGGCTAGTGACAGTCCTCGAGCTTGTGCAAGAGCAATCGCTCGGATAGCTGCCAATGAATCACCACCCAGTTCGAAGAACGACTTGGACGTTAAGTTCGCTTCGAGTTGATTGCCATCCATATCTTCGTCATCATCAAGGTGCTCGAGATTAAGAGCTTGTATCCAAACTTGCCGTAGAATATCCATAGCTAACTGTACTGTGATTTTTGCCCCATTGTTGGATTCCCGAGCACTGGACGGAGCATCTGTCGAGTTTGAGCCAGCGCAACTAGCCAACGCTCTGAGATCGATTTTTCCATTTGGTGTTCGTGGCCAACTACTCACAACTTGAATCGATTGAGGCACCATGTGAAGGGGGAGATGCTCACCAAGATACGCGCGTAACTCGGTTAAATCACCGTCTCCAATTGATATATCGTTGATGTTGTCAGCTGGCATGACGAACGCTACGAGAGTCGACGACATTTGTTGCTGTTTCTGACCGGGAGAGTTCAACTGAGGAGCTGAAAGCACCTCGGCAGATTTTATACTTGGGTGACGCAACAGAACATTACGTACTTCTTGTAACTCGATACGCATCCCGTGAAGCTTAACTTGTGCATCTGTACGTCCAAGAAATACCAAGTCGCCACTAGGTAGCCATTTCACCAAATCTCCAGTTTTATACCACCTTCCTCGTTTCTGACCTAGCGACGCGATTTCCACAACATTTTCGTGAAGGATGAACGAGTTTTCAGTGAGTTCTGGGCGACGCCAATAGCCACACGCAACGCCTGTTCCACCAACGTATAACTCACCGGGAACGTTCACTGGAACGAGTCTTCTTTGGGTATCCAGTACAACCACTGGATGACCATCTATCGGTTTTCCGATGGGTACACTATGAAGCCCTTGAAAAATACTGGAATCGTTCTGCATCGCCAGTTCTCGAGGTATACGAAAAGCTGTCGATGTTATTGACGCCTCGGTGGGTCCGTATTCATTGACAAGACACGTAGTACTGGCTGGATGTTTCTTGTAGAATTGACGTGCGAGTTCAATCGGAAAAGCTTCACCCGCCAGTATAACGTGCTTGACGGAAGCTGGAAAAGTCTCGCCTTGTTCACTCAAATAGTCCACGATCAGAGCGAAATATGACGGAACAAATACACAAAACGTGATATGGGGAGCTTCCAGCAGCACATTACGCATGTAGTACAGTTCGTGTAGACCTTTTGGACGAGTGATTCGAGCGCTCCCTCCAACGAGCAAAGGCGCGAAAAGCTGAGAGAGTGAACCATCCAATGTCGTCGATGTGCTTTGAAGGAAAACGTCACTTGATGTCACTTGGTACGTACGTACAGTCCACCACAGAGTCGTCATCAAAGCAGCGTGAGGTACCACAACACCCTTCGGGTTACCTGTCGACTAAGGAAAAATAATTTTGGTTAGTAAAAACGAATAGCGTCACAATAATAATAAAATATCCCGTACTCCAGAGGTGTAGAGGATGTATGCGGTTGCTGTAGCTGGGTCCCGTGAATCTCGTTTCTGTCGCTTCAGTAGCCTCGTTTCGCTGTTAACATCATCGTCCCGTGCATATCCATTGTCATGTGAGGCTAGAAGATCTACATCTTCGTAGTATAATACTCTTGGTTGATGTTCGTCCTCAGCGTTTCTTGACGATAAATACGATGCAATTTCTTGGTGTTTCCGCTGTGTAATGATCACTTGAAGTTCGCTATCACGAGCCATGTAACGCAGCCGCTCGCGAGGAAACTCTGGGTCAAGCGGCACAAAAACCGCTTGCAAACGCAATATTCCAATGATTGCTGCAACATTTTCCAGTCCTCGGTCAAGCAGCAGACCGATATGAAGCTCAGCGGAGTAACCAGAGATCTCCAACATACTCAATGCTCTAGTGACGCGACAACTGTATTCCCACAAGTCCTGGTATGTCCACTGCGCTCCTTCAAAGTGAAGTGCTGGATAATCCGGAGTTTGCCACACTTGAGTAAACAAACATTCGTCTAGAAAATCCGACGTCGGTCTAAGTAACGTTGGAGGGCTTGGCATGCCCCGCACAGAGACAAGCTGCTCCCGCTCGGCATCGGAGAGCATGGAAATGACTGGAGATCTCACTAAAGTAGTCGGTGAGTTCGTCACATGCTCCAATAATTTCAGATAATACCTCGAGAATCGCTCCACAGTTGACCGTGAAAATCGAGCGGTGGAGTACTCTAACGAACCCTCCAATACGCGCTCTGTACCCCCGTTAAGGTGACGATATCTCATGGATAACATGAGATCGAATTTGGCAGATTGATGTGGTAATTTCAGCTCTGTATAATCTTTACTCAGGCCATCGTCACTTTGCTCCCATGAGAACATAATCTGGAAAAGTGGGTGTTGCCATCGTCGTTCAACGTCGCTGTTGTTGTGAGATAAGGCGCGTAAGTGCTCTAGTACCTTGTGAAAAGGAATCTCCATGTTGTTGTAGGCACCCAGCACAACTTTGCGAACATTTTTCAAGAAACTTGTAAAATCATCATCTCCTGAAATTTTAGACCCAAGACGCAACGGTAGAGTGTTGACAAAGTACCCCATGATGTCTTGAAGTTCAGCGCAGTCTCGTCCCGAGGAAGGAGCACCGATCACAAAGTCTTGCTGACCGGATAAACGTTCAATCAGCATGTAGAACACTGCGAGGAGACCCATGAAGATACTTGAACTCTGAGAATGACAGAGATCCGAGAATGCTTTTTGCAAAGCGGGTGATGATCTGAATACCACAACGTCACCTTTAGCTGTATTCGCTACTGGTACAATCGGTTCTCGATCGTCTATTGCGTTGTCAAACGGAAGCTCCAGTACTGGAGGCACGCCACCTTCGGTAAGTTGTTGTGTCCAATACTGTAACAACGGCGCAGTTATACCGGATCGCATTCGCGAACGCTGCCACACTGCAAAATCTCGGTAAGTCAAGTGTGCGGCACTAGATGCCTTGGTCTCAAGGTGTCTTACAAATTCTTGTATCGTATTATGGTCCGGATTGTGTTGGAAACGTGCGTAAAAGTCGTGAAAATCTGTCCAAAACAGCTGACTGGAGGCCGCGTCCGTCACGATGTGATGCAGAATTACAGCGAGGATCCAAGGCGAAGTCGGTTTCTGGTCCAAACTAGTAAATACGAACACTCGAATTGGTGCCTGTCGTGCCAAATCGAACGGTTCGTCGATAGTCTTTGCCACAAATGTGGCAACTTCCACATCTTGCAAAATATTTTCACTACAGCTCGACTCCAAAAACTCGGTCTGAACGATTCTAACGACGCCCAATTCGTCTCGGAAACGCGCCAATGGATGCACGAATTGCTTCGGTTGTCCTCCAGCATTCGTGTCAACATCAAAGCAAGAGCGAAGCGCTTCGTGCTTGGTCATCAGCGCGTCACAAGTGCTCTCCAACGCGGTTAAATCCAAAGACAAATCCCTGAATAGCAAAGCTCGCACCACATTATATGCGGTACTGGATGGCTGCATTTGTTGTAGTGCGAACATCTGCAGCTGCGAATACGACAATTCGCTGCACCTTTCTCCAGTCCTCACCGCCAATCCAGGACGTAGCGTCAGCCCTTCCTCTTCTTTGTATTTGCCATAGTCGTCGAGCATCTGCACTACTGCGCTCTGAAGCGTTTTCAGTCTTCGAAGCCTCGAGCTTTTCAAAGTTTTGTTGTGCTTTTTCGACTGGTCTCCTGTCCGCGAGAGCAGCAGAAGCTGCAACCAATGCACCGCCACGTCCACTTGTCCGCCATCCAGAGCATGGGTCAAAGCTACTAGATTCACCGCTTCACCTTGACTATTAAGCAAGTTGGTACCATGTACAGTACCGGTCATTGTGCTCTCATCCGCTCCATGCATGTCTGAAGTCTCAGCGGTGCTGCAGCAACTGGGAAAACCGTTACGAACACGGCATTTTTCAGCCAATCGATGTCTTTTTTAAGTTGGCTACATTTTCTGTGCAATAATTATAACCGAGCACTGTCCTGGACAACTTGTCCATGTCCGTAAAGTTTTAGAACGATGCGTTGTTTTATGAGACCAACGTATGGCTTAATTAGTTAATTAAGCCATATATTGGTCTCATTACACAATTGCCATATAAATACGTCTTCTCAAGGGTGCATCAACTTCGCGGTATCGTTTTGCAGCATGCTCATTAAACCTATGCGTAAGTTAAAAAAAAAAACTTAAAACCTTTTTGTGGACCCAGTTAAAAAAACGTAATTTGTAGATGCAAACTTGTACGATGCTTGGATAGTTGACTGTACTTCTGCAGCACACGAAAAGCACTAGGCGCAGTTTCCTCCGTTGTAGATGGAGTTGGGGTTGTTGTCGCACCATGGTGACCCCACTCCACAGTAGCCATATTGGCTACAGCACTGGGAGCCCGGACAGTACACGCCTCCATTGCTGGCGCCACAACTGCCTCCGTAGGGGGCCACCGGAGAACAGGCCACCGTACCACCCCCTGAGCATTTACCGTTACCGTTGTAAATTGAGTTCGGGTTTGAGCTACACCACGCAGTGCCGACGCCACAGTAACCATACTGGCTACAACATTGCGTACCGGGGCAGTATTTGTTACCGTTTGAAGCACCACATGTACCACCATTCTGAGCGACGTTGGTACATGACGTTGGTGAGGTAGTTGGAGCTTGTGTTGCCGGTGCTTGGGTAGTCGGCGCTTGAGTACTTGGGGCTTGGCTAGTGGTCGTTCCAGATGCAACCGGGAAACAGTTTTCTGCGTAAGTGTGTCAATGATTAGAACGATTTCCCGTTGAGTAAGCGTGTAACGTGAAAACTTACTAAAGACTTCGTAGGTTGGGTTATGAGTGCCAATCCAGATGAACTGAACGACGCACGTGCTGCCTGTACACTTCGTCATATCAACAGGAATGTTCCAGGGCCTCCCGGTATACGTTGCTGCAATTGGTACATTAAGATGTCATGTATCGTATTTTCAAACCGTCAAAAAAAATGTATACTTAAGCACTTACTCTTGCATGACCTCGCCACCATCGTTCGGACGTCGTCTACCCAAACTTCGCATGGACCCTGTAACAACAACCGTTAGTTTTTCGAAGGAGGGGCTAGTGAAAGATACATCATGTACCTCGTGAAGTGCTGAAGGATCCACATCGAACTTAAGATACCCGGAAATCGTGCGTGTTGGGCCAGTCGTGCTCGTCATGCCGCAATTCTTGTTCGCGTTCGCCGCGATCAGAGGGATGTTCGTGTACGGAGTGTCCTGGGCGACGATGTGCCTAAGATTGGGATAAATGTCGAGGGGGTTCTGGCCGAACGTGGAGCTGGCGTCGTAGAATGCGGCAGGGGCATTTTTGTCATAGAACGGATTGACCACCCACGTCATTTCAGGGTTGACGATGTAACCATGGCCGAACACGGCGCTGGGTGTGAGGGTGCACGCTAGCAGTAGTAGGAGCAAGGTCTTCATCGCTGTCGGCTGGGGAGAGAGTCTTCGGTTGCGCGCAATTTTGAAAGTGAGAGAGAAAGCCTAAAAGCTTGGCCACTTGTTTTCTTTGCTGCACCCATCGCAGTCTGGACAGTTATTTTCTTATGTGTCGACAGAGAGGACAGTCGACTCGTTCACGGGTTAACCCTTTAGAGCCATTCATTTGTGTTGTCGTTTCAGCTACCGGTTGAAAGCCGTTGAAGGTCATATTACTATCCTCAGTGGAAGTAGTTTGGGTTGGAGTTATAAGTAACAGAAGAAAAGAATTTTCACAGTCCGGACAAATTCAACAACACTACTTGACTTCTTCTAGTGTTTTTGTCTTGCATATGCAGATGAAAAGGAAGTTAGTTCAGTGCTTCTAAGCAGATGTCGCCCATTTTTTGTCCATATACTTTAAAAATGGTTTAAACCGAAAGTAACTGCAAATGGTGGTCTGTAGATTTTTCACGACTACAATAGTTATCGGAATGTTTTATTGCACCCACAGCTAACTCGAAACTGCAAAAAAGTTCAGCCAACAAGTAGACTTTTTTCCGACTGAGATGGCAACGTTTCTATTAGGCGTAGCCTACAGAATCTGCAGGACTCTATAGCTAATTCAACATAAATGGAGGATCTCTGAACAACCGGTTAAACCGGTTAGACCTTTTACCGACTGCAAATACTTATTATACCAGAATGTTTATTGCGGTCATAATTACATGTAAAAGGGCAGCCCCTAAAGCATGGACAAAGATCGAAAAGGCACAGTCTTTAGTGACACTCAATACATACTGCATGCAAGACTTGAATATCAGGATTCTGTAGGAAATGAACTAACTAGATGCTTTTACGGAGATTGATTTAATACTTCCCCGTCACGGCTTCGTTACGGGAGGCAGCGACAACTTTCGTTCGAAGAGACTGCCACAGCACCACGAATCTGGAGTACCCTATGATGGTGAAGCACGAAATTTTTACAACTTTCCTAATCTCCTGACCTACCCACTACCATATGCCTCCGAAGTATATGTATATGTACGCACCAAGTTATAAGGCGGCAACATGTAGTACATGCTACGCATGCAGACATTTACCAGCCAGCTCCACCAACAAGGTTCAGTTAAAGCAGCACATCGTTAACGAGCTACAGAAGCTCGACAATGTTGTATGCAGCGTAATCGACATACATGATGACCGGATACACTACTACGTGTCCCGTGTTGACAGATCTGGCGTCCAATCATCGGAGCCAGCAGCTACAGCGCCACCTAGACTACCAGTAGCTATAAGAACAGACACTTTGCTATTTGCCTGCAAATACACTAGGCAATACTTCCAGGGAGCTCCGCCGGCTCCCCCAACCGTGTCTTCATTTCCGCTGGACACTACAAAGAATTCTTTAGCAGATTTCCTGCTTAATCAAGACATGACCAAGACCAGAGCTCAGAGCTCGACCTTACCTGACGGTGAGGCTGAACAAGGGCCAACTCCCATCTTCGCGCCTATCCTTCCCCCGCGAATCACCAAGACATCCCATGCGGCGTTGGTGAAGTGGCGTAAGGAACGTTGGGAATACGAGGACACCATCTGCAATCGCGCCAAGGGCGATACGGATGATTTGATCGTCCCGATCAAGAACACCTTTGACGAAGGACTTCTTCGGGAGTGGTGCCGTCTCCAATGGAAGGTATCCATCGACGACGTCACTGACACCATCAAATGGAGGAAATTGAGAAAATCATTTCTTCAGTGAAAATCAACAGTGTGTCTGATATTGACCAAGAAATGGCCGAAAACCTGCGCATGGACTTTAGTGGAAGTGATGCTCATGAGCGAGTGATCCAATATTTAAAACTCTGTCGCGAAATATTTGATGATCACGAATGGCGCACTTTCTTCACAGGACTTGATGGAACGAAGCAGTTATGCTCTATTCTGATCAAGTCGCTGGAGCCCAAAGCCCTGAGAGAGGAGGTGGACCGGACGGCGCGCTTCCAAGTGCGCAAGGCACGAGAGGACGAAGTCGTACTGCACGACTTGATTCCTGAGAAGGCACTCGACCATGAGAAGGCTTTTCAAAGCCAACGACGCGCCAAGCGCGATCGCGGCCGTGGAGATCGCGAGCCTAATCTTGCGTCCGTGTGTACAGGCAGCAAGAAACCTGTCAAGAAACCGAGGCTGGCGGATGCGACGAGTAGTATTGGCTCACAGCCACCTACCAAGTCCATCACTGACCACCCGAAAGTGCCGCTGATCCCCGTGCCCTCACTGCAGCGATGTATAATGGCGGTCTGAATGCCCCACGGCTACGCACAGCGAAAAACAGAGATTCGTAAGAGATTGCGGGCCCAACGTGGTGAAAAATCGAAAAGGGAGGTGGCACGCCTCAAACGTCTTCCCGAATGTATCCCCAACGAAGAAAAGACTGCTACTTTAAACGAAATGATGGAATTGCCGTATAGCGCTGACACCGGTGCCGAACGAACGGCAATCAACCAAGAGCATGTCAAACAGCTCATGCTTCGTGATCCAACCGTTAAGTTTACCCTGCTGACCACACCCATGGTAATTTGCCCCGTCACGTGATCACGTGCCGAGCTTCAATGAACCTGCGCGTGTTGCTGAGCACGGCCGCCGGTCCAGTTGCAATCCACGAGCTGGTGGAGTGTTTGGTGATTAGTAATGGAGACCCGAATTTATTTTGGGCCAAGACCTGTTGAAGACGCTCGGTATCGACATCAACCGGCAGTTGGAGCAGCTAGCTGAGCGTGAGAGAGATGACGACGCCTGTTTATCCGACAATGACAGTGCACCTATCTCTACGTCAGCTCTGACGGATGTCAATTTGAAGGAAGCTGTTGAGCAGCTAGTGCAAAAGGCATTAGAGCACGGTTTCCCAAAGAATCTGAGCAACAGCTCCGCGCCATTGCTCTAAAACACGACATTGGGAGGATCGAATTGGGCAAGGACCCTCCGGCACGCGTCAAACCGCTGAATACCCGCCTGAAGGAAGATGCGAGCTCTGTGAAGTGCAACTACGTCGCTATCCTCCTGCTGTTCGTGCGTTTCTCCAAGAATTCAACCAAAAACTGGTGATCTCGGGTGGATTTATGAGAACCCACGAGTCGCTGGGCCAGCCCGGTGCTGCAAACCAGGCACGACTGATGACGATTACAGACAAACCTGTGACTACCGCTTGGTGAACGACATTGTGGAGGCTCTTATCAGCACCATGCCTCACATGAGCACGCTATTGGAGTACACCAAAGGTAAAAAAAAATAACAGTACGGATTGTTCGATCTCCTAAAAGAATTTTGGCAACTACCTCTAGAGGAGCTCAGGCAAGAGTTGATGTCGTACATCAGTGATTCCAAAATATATACTCCACGTCGAGTGCCACAAGGGTGATGTGACGCTGTTCATTTTCAGCAGACCATGGAGCATTGCTTTGATTCGCTGCTGTACGCGTCTCTTATTATCTGGATCGATGATCTTCTACTCTTTGCCGACGACACTGACAGTTACCTACAAAAGTTAGGCGCAGTACGAGGTGCAGACGGCGTGCTGAGGGTAAATAAGAGAATCTGGATCCCAAAGGCACCCGGCGGCTGTGTGTGATCGCCCACTGCGGAGCTCAAGGCCACCGTGGTGAACAGGCGATGGTGAACCACCTGCGTCGACTGTTTCATATCCCCGACATTCGGGGCGTCGTACACACATTTGTGTCGACGTGCCTATTGTGTCCTCATGTGAAGGGCGGTAAAATGATACGTCGGCCGTGGAGTGAAACTATCGAGTGCAATGAAAGAAATGGAGTCTTGCATTGGGATTTCCTATCACTTGGCGAATCGTCCGGAGAGAGCAAGTACTTGCTCGCCCTCAAGGACCACGCGGCTCACTTCTGTGAGCTCGTAGTGTGCGATGCAGCGGACAGTGCCGTTGCCACCGCTGCCATCCTCGACTGGCACAGCCGGTTTGGAGCTCTACCAGTGTGGGCGAGTAACAACGGCAGCCAATTCAAGAACGAAGTGGTAGCTGAGCTTTCAAAACGACTGAAGAGTCAACAAAAGTTTACTCTAGCATACTGCCCCCTGGATTAACGGGTCAGTGGAGCGCGTCAACCGCGACATCCTCCAACCGCTACGGGTGATCACCCTAAAAATACAAAGTCTCAATAAAAGACTAGGGATATCTACCTTTGGTTCAAGCCAGCTTGAACCACACTGCACTACCTTCGCTCGGCAACCGAGCACCCGTAGAACTCTTCACTGGATTGTCATGCCCATCGCCACCTATACTACCAGTAGCTATAAGAACAGACACTTTGCTATTTACCTGCCAATACACTAGGCAATACTTCCAGGGAGCTCCGCCGGCTCCCCCAACCGTGTCTTCATTTTCGCTGGACACAACATACTAATAACACGCCCCGTAACTTAAAATTTACTGTACAAGTGCCAGTTTTGCTCAGCAAAAGACTTGGGATGCGTGTGTGTCCATCTCTCTATTCGAACCGAAATTGAGCTTTGCTCCGGAGTAGTCGGTTCTACACGGAGTAGGGCATGCTCATTAAACGATGGAATGCAAGCTTAATTGATTTACACATACACAACTCACCAAATGCATCACACGTGTTGACAGTTATTAATTTACTTCTCCGTATTTAAAACCTAGGGAATTAGTGTCTAATATCACTCTCAGATTACTAAGTACCGAGCAGAGACCCCACCCTCCAACCATGCTTCTAACACCAGGATTCAAGAAGCTAACACCTGACAAAAAAGTCTCCGTGGCTCTCTTCTTTGTTGACCTTGCCGCTGACATGCCAGCGTGCACGAGGAGACTCGCGAGAAGAATCCTCGGACTTGCAGTAAGGGAGAATCTCCAGACGTTAGAGTGATGAAGGAGCAGTATGAAAGTGGGAAACTACTTAGAAGCAAGTTCTAGTGCACGTAGCTAGAAAAAACATTTAATTCATTTTCCACTGAATCGACAAGCCTCTCTCAAGTAAGGCCTTCTGGACCCGATCGCTCCTCTGCAAGCTACGAGGGTTGGTGTGGTGCAGAGTGCCATGGCGGCGTTCAAGCTCGCAAGGCAGTGGTGTGGGAGGTCTGGCGCCCCCGAATGGATGCAGCAGCCCTCGTTTCGGTGCACCCGCACAAGCCTGAGGCGAAGAAGCGGATCAAGACCGAGATTGCCCAGCTTGTCGCGGATCTTCCTCGAGTAGACCGCTAGACATTAGAGGCACTTTCTAAAGCAACCGACGTCCCCAAGACGACGTTGTGGCGTTATCTGACGATCGGTTTGCTTTCCATGGGGTTTCGCACGTGAAGTCAACACTTACACCCGATCATAAGCAGCGTCGGCTTCAGTACTGCCTTGTCCATGTGCAGCGGCCACTACAAAACATATTTCAATAATATTATGAATAGTTCAAAACAAAATTACTGGAGTATGACATTTTTTTTCTATGTTAGATGTGTAGAAGTGTATGATGGATCACCTGTACGATGTCGTTGGTATCGATGAGAAATGGTTTAATATTCACAAGAGTGTTGCAAGGAACAGCTCAACACCAGATGAAGGTCTACCTTACAGGTCTACGCCTAACAAGCGATATATAGGAAAAGTGATGTTTCTTACAGGCTGCAAGTTCAGTAATTGCGCAACCACGATTTAGGGGAAGGGCAAAAAGTATTTTGACGAAAACTTAGTATTTTGCCAGTTATAGAACGTGTTCCGGTGGAACGCACCTCAAAAATCGAGTTGTGGGACACTGGGTCACCGAAAATGTGAAAGTGACGAGAAAAATTTACAAGATAATGCTGCTAAGAGATTTGGTTTTGTGGCCATACGAAAGAAAGTGGCCAGGTAAGCTTTATTTGGTTTGCATTTAGCGTTTGCTAGTTTTTTGTTGTTGCTTTCATGCCGTAATAGGAAGAAAAAAAGAATTGTGCACGTCCAGCAGACAATGGTGGTCCCTACATATCCACATTTGATTCGGATGTTATGGCGGCTGGTGATATAGTGGCTGAAAAATAGAGGTAACAAACCAATGCCGTAGTATTCAAGGAGAACTTGTTGTCCTTGGTGCATTTCATTGTGTCCATTGGTGTCTTGGCTGAGATTGTCCACCAGACTTTTGGTAACGGATGAATCGAGAACTCGACTGAAAATGCTGTCCACCTTCCATTTACTAAGAGTAGATATTCTCTGGCTACATTATACAATTGATTCACCAACTTAACCCTATGACTCCCTCATATCCATAGAGGCTATTTTTGACCTGTAACTTTTTAGCCAATCACCAATAGGCGATTGTGTCTGTCGTAGTACAGTTTTTCTTGTTTGCCACGGTACTCGAGGAAGGGGGCTGTTTTTCGCTTTCCGTCCCTTCATTTCTTAAGGCTCAACCTCAAGCGAAGGGAACGAGACGCACATATTCATGGAGTACTGCTCATGGTGCCGCTGCGAGCCATGCGACCGCGAACGCTTTGGGCCCCGGCTTCTGGCCGATCGAGGCTCTATGCACAAACTAAATCCAAAAGCGGAAGACGCGGCTCTGGATAAGGCGGTATACCATATCTACTACTATCGAAAGCATGGATATTTCGAGCAAAATCCGCGCTACGTTTTCCCCCGCTGTGTTAGCAGATTTCTTGGTGGTGATTCGAATGTAGACAGCGATGGTAATGCGTCACCAGTATCGTCTTCACGAGATATATCGGTTGATGATGAAAATCGCCATGCACCCCCAGCGGGAAGCCAGGGAGGCCCCACAGTAGTTGAAAATGCCGAAGATATACAAGTCTCGACGCGGAGCAAGCGCGGTTCGACAGTGCTTGAGAGGAGCACAGACACACAAGTCATAACGCGACGCAAGCGCCGTTCAGTAGCCGTTGAAGCTGAAACAGAAAAACCTGTGCGGACCGGAAGAGTTGCGAAAAAACAGCGCTCCAGTAAGAGGTCGGTTGATAATACTGCCGAGAAGAAAGCTCGTAACGAGCCCTTAGCTGTATCTAGTGCTGACGAGATCCGCCCACACCATCAATCAAGGTCGAATCTTCGTGGCAAACGAAAACTCGCTCGTAAGAGATCGCAAACGACACATCAATCACCAGGCAATGGACTACGATCCTGCGGGCAAGCTGACGACAGCTTGAACCAGCAGTCCCACCCAAGCGAATCTACAAATCCAATCGCTCATTCGAACAACACGCCATAGGCATT
>NW_008649023.1:305183-307837 GCF_000247585.1 Phytophthora nicotianae INRA-310 | reverse complement strand
GAGCCACACGAATGTTGTAGATCTGAGCAGGACAAGCCGTCCTCGTTCAACGCCGACAGCAGCACACACAACGCCACAGCATCCACATCCACGCCAAACGTCGCCAATGCAGCCCTTGCATAGAATGTTGTGGATCTTAGCAGGAAAAGCCGCCCTCGTTCGCCTAACATGGCACGTTATCAGTTGCGTTCGATTTCGCAAGAGAAGGAATTTTATTTTGTCTTTTAATGTGGTTTTGCCCGTCTTACAGGTCATTTTTAGTCTGTATCAAAAGTATTGATCAAATGCTAGTAATTTTTTGGCCAATAGGATGCGTTTACCAAGGATAATAAAGGGTCGGATTGAGCCTATAACAATTTGGTGGTGATAGGGTTAATTTAGATACAGTAGGTCTTTGCGTAGGCTGAGATAGATTTTTTTACGCTTAGCAGCAACACAGCAATCAATAATAAAATTTGCTGGAACTTAACCCTTTCGTGAACGGGCGCTTTTGACCTGACTATATTTACTATAGAAGGTCAAGTCATTAGGCCGTCAAAGGGGGCATTTTGCTCCCTTTCATAAACCAGGGTACTACACCAAATGTTCTGCAAATCCTTGTAGTTCAAGTAGAAAGGGCGATTTCACCTCGCCCACACACAAAGTATAATGAAAGGAAGCAAAATGCCCCCGTTGACCACGAAATGATTACCTTAAGGAATAAAAAACAATTTACTAATGTTTCAACTAAAATAAGTGGTGATACTTCCTCGTGAAATTGGTTTTACTTCAGTTTAACATCTAAAGAGTATAATATGAAATGCGCACATCGTGCTCATCTCCTCCTTGGCCATGTCAAAGTCCTTCAGCTGGAATGGAATGGTCTCCTCAGCTGCAAAAGTCTCTGAAGTGCCTGCTTAAAGCTTTAATATTGTTGGGCAGGAGCAATGTCTTGAAAGCCTCTTCTACCCTTAATACCTGTAACAAAGTGTCAATACCATGACTTGGGCTGTGCCGCACCTCTGCTGCTGTCTCAGAATAACTTGCACCTACTGGAATTCTTGAATCCGTTTGGAATGCAACGAGAGGGTGAATGGGGAGGGATGGCAGCGCGAGTGATGTGCCAGCTGCACAATAAAACCTCATGTGGTTTCTTTTAATAAGGATCCGAGCAAAAAAATGTTTCTCACTCCAGCCGTAATTTACGGTGGCGTTTGCGGAGCTAAACGTAAGTTACGTTTTTTTTTGCTTTCTGAAAAAATCATAATTCTGTACAATATTCCAGTAACATTTTTATAATTCGGAAGGCCTGCTCCTCACGTCGTAGCTTCTTCTTTGTTTTTTTTTTGTTTTTTTAGCATGTCTACAAGTTTTGGAATCATGAACAAGCAATACCGTCAGAATCCAAAATAATGAGACTTACAGGTCGTGTTATTAATGTGATCTGTAACTTACTTTTACAGTTACTACTGGTGCTGGTGTCTACTTCATTCCACCAGGAATTCCCGGATATACTATTTACCAGGACCGGGTACTAAACTAAAGCTTCTTTTTTTTACTTTTAAGAATTATTTTAAAAATGGGAAAAGTCGAAGTACGTCCGTTCAATTAAAATAATACCAAAATGAATCCGGTATTTAGCAACTCTTTGAAATGAAATTCGATAACTTCCACAATATCAAAATGTCAAAGAAATTTTGAAATGAAATGGGAATGCTTGTTCTGTACCCTGACACACTAATTGTTGAAAATTAGCGATTGTAGCGTTTTGAGTTTACGCTTTCAGTAGTGGCTTGATTTAAAGAGAACAATTATCATGAAACGCACTTGAGCCGAACGAATGCACAAAGCCTTTAAGCTTTATTTCAACGCCCGCGAAACCACTGATAGTGGCGCAATCTTTGCACCTTGAGTTGTTGAGCATGCCCTTTGGGTTGACCAGTGCTCATATGGTATATCAACGTCTTATTGACTATGCGTTGTGGACTTTGTCCAACATAAAGAAGGGTTGTATGAATACGTGGTGCTAGTGCAAACAGGTAAACAAAAAAGGCCTTGGAGCGTCGTGCGACCAGTATTGACGGCACAAGTCACAACGGACCGTGAGGCATCGGTGAAAAAGCTCAGTGTTATAACTGATTAGCAGTCCCATCACCGACATGTTCAATAACGGGAGGCCAATAAATCATCATAGGTGCCTGTATTTGGTCGACGGTCTTTTTTAGATGACATTTGCCTCGATGGTGAGGATTTCGATAGTGCTTGGCGACGCTGGACCGACTCTTAACTCGATTGACTGACTGTTGGATTAATATCAGCTTTACCAAGAGCACTTTCTCTTGGCCGAAGTTGGACTTCCTGTCCCATGAGATTTCACCGGAAGGTATAAAGGCTGACCTAAAGTAGCTTGCAGCCATCACCGAGCTTTCATTCCCAACAACTAAGCGAGAGGTATAGTCATTTCTTGGAGCACTTAATTATCACTGTCGGTTCATCCCAGGCTTTGCGATCTATGGTGTAGCGCTGTATTTAGGGGACATTATTATATATATCCTAGCACTTTAATTATGTGGTTGGCCTTGACAGCTGTGGTGTAGTGATTTCCAAGTAATCGCTGAAGTGGCTACATTCAAGTTGCTCAAGCTACGAACTCTCGGGCATGCGACAGGTGGTGA
>NW_008649023.1:291014-304362 GCF_000247585.1 Phytophthora nicotianae INRA-310 | reverse complement strand
GTAGACGTATTGTTGTGGGTTTATCCTACCTACACTAGTAGCTAGAGTTGCCGTGGGAATTACAACACCGCACAGCTCTTAGCAGTAATGAACACATAGCAACATGATTGTTTTGAAGCAAAATACGTCGATGTTGCAGTAGATAAGGTCGGCGTAGTGGAGTCGAATACAGAAGCCCTCTACGAAGAGAAGACCCATCGTCAAAAAATGATCAGCTTCATGGGGCCACCAATAAACAAAGATTTATCACTATTCGTAAAAAATCCGTTATGCCTTCGCCGAGATGATACAGCCACCGTAGCTGGCGATTTTAAGCTATCAGCTGTTAGCTCGTGTGTACGCGGGGTGTTTACCTCGATCACGGCTAGGATGCACAGGCCACACTCCGCGCGATGTCTTCCTGACTAGGACGAGGGTGCAACAGACAGTTCGGGCAATAGCATGACTTCGTGAGGTCTACCAACACACAACATTGCTGTGACTATGGCGAAGAAGTATAAAGTTGCGGAGAAAGAACGAAGGCCCGAGGAACATAATGAGGCGCTAAGTCGACTGGGTGGAGATAAACACTCAGCGGATAGTTCAGTAACTTTGCCGGATCCAAATGGTGCTGTAGAGGGCCCATCGAGGTTTGTTTTAGATTGGAGTAGAGTGTGGCTCTGCATGAAAAATGTGACTAAGAAGCTAGCTCAACGTTAGCACGGACCATTCCGGGTCAAACAAAAGGTTAATGGGCTCGCGTTCGAGTTGGAATTGCCAGACAAGAGCGGATACTGCTTCTACCCGGTGATGCATGTGTCAAGACTCAAGCCGATGAACGAGTTTCCAAGTCGACTGAAGACTCGGTTGACGCATGAGGTGACTGAGGATTGGAGGTTCGACTTCGATGAGGAGTTGCTGCCTGGGAGCCTTATCACATAGCGGGCGAATACGAGGTTGAGGCCATCCTCGATCATCGAAAGCCACTATCAACGAGCACTAAACGCGCCGTGCGAGAGCTCGCGTCCAAGTGGGTTAGCTACGGTGAACTAATGGGGGTCAGTATCTATCATCGCAACCACCACCGGTAGACCCAGCGGCTGCCCCAGGAGGTGGAATGGCCAGTGACCGGATTTTACTCTGTACACGATTTTACCCTTTATATTTAAGTATCGATATTTGCAGTACCGATGTTGACACGATTATACGAAAGAGAAAACTTGGTGCCTTCAATTTTGCGGAGTACAATACAAAATTATCGTAAAATAGGTTTAATTATAAATCTTTAAACTACATATGTAAAATAGGTTTAATTATAAAACTTTAAATTACAGATGAACCTGTCTAAGATGGGCTCGTGTATCGCGATATATTGTCGTACTTGCTAGAGTGATTCCATCGAACTGGTAGACTTGCTTTTTGTAAAGTCCCTTGATAACACTGTCTAACCTGAATCTCGATACAATGTGACGACAGACAAAATCCAGTCAAATATGTTCAATATCAAAGGTTTTACCTACTGGTATTCCGTGGTACATATCGACATAAAATCACGTGCTTGTCCATTCTAAGCTGATTTCATCGGAAATCAGCTTCTGAAGGATCACAGTAGAGACCTTAGAAAGTCTAAATATCGTCAGATATTAACATAAAATTCCAGATTTGAAACATTCAGTTCGAATCCCACGAATGTGCTGAACATCAACCTCCTTAACATGACCAACTTGTTATACTCGATTAAAAGCTGTTCCATGGACTGTACTAGTATTAGTCAAGGCCTTGTAATTAAACAGGTGTATAACATGATTGTATGCATCTCTGTGTTTAAAGTAAGCTGTCGCCTCTGGTACAACCATGTCCAGGGAAGGGCGAGGCTACTGTTGCTAGCGACCGGTAAAAAATAAAATTAGAATTGTTGGTAATTTTATTTTATTTTTGCAAACTCCATATTAGGACGCACTATTGGATCTGAACCAGACAGAGAGAAACTGATATTAAGACGTGTAGCTAGAACTGCTGAAGTTCCCCCCCCCAAGGCTGTCAATAATAACTCATAAATCTTTGCTGGTTTATCAAACAGTTCACCATCATAAATGTTGTGGACTTGGAACCCTTGATGGAAAGGCGACTCATACTAACCCAGTATTTTGACACCGTGCCCATACAATAACCTGAATGTAGTTCATAATATTATTGCCTGCAGAATAAAGACATGGAAGGGGTAGCCGGCGGCGCTCCCTAAAAGTATGCCGAAGTGTATTTCTTGGCAAAAGGTAAAGTGAGTCTCTGCTACATATACTTGCTACTCTAGTTGGAGCCGGAGGGGCTTCTGGGGCTGAACGCTCAGAAGCGCCTCCATCGCATTAATTACCTCACCGTAGACCTGAATGCCGAGGAGAAACTATGAACTTGGAGTGTCATTACAGTTGTCGATACACGCCGTTCCTGTAGACAGCATTGTCGATACGCAGACGCAGCCATAGACGATACGTTTCATATAACTGCAACTCGTATCTAGAGCTGGCTGGTACTTACATTGTAAATGCAGGCGTAGCCTGCACGACAATAATGTTATTTTCCGGAGGGAATCTTCCCACCTTCGCATTCTGAAATCCAAAATAAGGCGGGCCGGGGGCTTCATGCATACCACGACACGGTAGGCAATGCTGGCTCAACACCACCGGGTGACACAAGCAAGTTCGCTCCACCGCAACCTGTCTATCTGTCTCGGCGGCTCTTCGCACTGATGACACGAGATCAGCAGGTTGAACTCTGCGACGCTTGGTTTTCCTACAGCCGATGGACGCGGGGATTATCGCCGCGTTTGTACAGCGTTACCGGAGTAAGCATCTGCATTGGGTATTGCAAAAGATCAAGCGGCAGGAGATTGTGAACAAGAAAAACGCATATGCTGTCGACCGACGCCATAATCATCGTCGGCCACGACGTGACCGCGATCATGTAAACCCTTGTGACTTCGCCAGAAGCGTAAACGGGGATGCGCTGAAAGTGTTGTATTCTACAACAAAAGATAGCAAAAGTATAATTGACAATCGGCCACCCCACCGACAATGTCCAACATTGATGAAGTGCATTTTTTTTTAGTTACAATATGTACTTGCCGTGCGAAATATTTCAGCATATACACTACCTAGCATTTTTATGGTCTGAGTATTGATGCAGTATTATTTTTAGTGCCAGGTTTCTCTACTCATATACAATAATATCATTTTGCGTAACACTAATAGATTCACTCTTAGTAGAATACTACGAAATGTTTTATATTGTGCAAGTTATCTTCCCATCTTGTTCCCGTAAAGGTCGAGTTACCTCTCTTTTCTACTTTCTCTTTACGAAAACGTCAGGGCTCAAGAGAATAGAGATGATTTGGGGAAATGTGCTACATGTGTCTTTTCTATCGTACCGTGATCGGTGAATAATCTTGTGTACCTTATGCCACTTTACTGAACGTTTTTATGTGATTCATCATTGTTGTAGTGACGTCAAATCTGTTCACCATAAGGTCAAGTCATTCATTCGGAAAGTTGCTGTTGAAAACGAAGAACAAGTGCAGCCTTGCAATGCGCTTCTTCATATTTCTGGCCCTGGTCGTGGTTTCAACCATAAACAACGCCGACCAAAATCTTCCTGTTATCAGCACCACCGAAACGGTGGATTTTGACTCAATGAACAACGACGTTCGGCGTCTCAGGAAACGGCAGAAACTGGACGATGAAGAGAGGGACGCTGCTGCGTATTTGTTGGATAGCGATGATGAATCCACAACTTCGAAGAAGCGCAAAGACGGAAAGGCATCACAGTTTATTCATCAGATGGACGAAAAACCACTATCTCCTAAAGCGAAAATGTGGATGAGTGCTCTCACGCTTCTGTTTGGTATTGGTATTACGGCTGGTGCTGCTTTCGGTATTACCAAGCTAATGAATTGAATAAATGAAAACTACCAACAACACACGAATTGCACAAATATAGTAATAACTGTCTCATTCGCAAAGCAGTATTCACACTGCTATAAATCGGCCCAAGTGCGTCGAGACATGAGGGGGGGCATCATAAATGTTCATATCAAGGTAAAAGCAAGATATCTTTCCAGTGTGAATAGATGTTGCTTTTAGCGGTGTTTCTAAGCTCGCTGTGACCTACCCGGAGGGTAGAAAAATCTGTACATGTGTCGTGAACACTTAGCACTTAGAAATTAAGGGTTACTACATCTCCGCTGGGGTATTTAGCGGTATCGTATCCACACAAAGAGCATTACATTCGAGGTGCTTTCCCCTACAACAACATTAACAGTGTTGTTGCTAGAACAGCGCAATATTTGAAACAGCGGATAACTTACTTAGATAATATTACGAATAGAATACCGGGAATGCTTTCTTTATTCTGAGATAGGAAGCAACGAAGTGCTGAATAGCACAGCCCAACTCAGATTAATTGTACACACTTGTATGCCGATATCGTATCGGTAAAAAAAACAAGGCTCCAAAAAGTCTTTATAGGAAGCAATGGTATACCGATATCATCATAATGCTTAATATTGGTAGTGTTTCGGTACGAAGTAAACGTACCGCCCAACTGGGATTACCGTACCTCACAAATTAATGTTTTGGCAGAATTCCGAACTGCTGTCATCTTAACCCTTTAACTACCGTGCTACTTAGAGGCCCCTACAGACCTCTAACAGATCAAATAAGCGACTCTCATTGGACAAAACACTTCGTTGCTCATCAACAGATGCAGCCGTGACGTCGATAGAGGTCTGTAAGGACCCTTAGCAAAGCATCTTCTGGCCCCACGTTAGATACCATCCTCGTGATATAAGCTAGTTAAAGGTTTCTCCCCCCTCTCACCATATCCACAACAGATTGAAACACGCAACGACAATGACGGAGCAAGCAGGGGAGCCGATTGGAGCTGTTGAGGACTTGGTAGGAAATTGGGAGCTTGACAGCCCTGATGCAATCGATATGGCCGACGTAGATACGGCTAATGAAGATATAGCTTCTGATGCTGAAGAAGAAAAGGACGGGCGAGGTGGTGGAGATCAAGACCAAGACCCAAGCAGCGTTTTGCCTACACCGGGGAGTATCGCCGAGGAGTATATGGCTTCACTACGCGAGCAAAGTGGGCTTCACGTGACAATCCGGGGACAAGTGAGTTCTGCTTTCGACAAAAATGCCGAGTATGGCGTGTTTTCGTTGATTTTTACTGGTGTTTTCAAGGAGAGACTACGGAGATGGACATCTGCTGTGCTAGTGAAGGCAGGGCGTACTGCAATTACAGAATCTGAATTTAACGCGTATTTAGGCCTGGAGCTGGCCATGAGCATCTGTCCGCTGAATGATATTGCCGATTACTGGTCTGGTAGTCACTTTTTGGGGCAGAGTACATTTATTGAAACAATGTCAAGGACGAGATTTCAGCAGATCCGTGGTGCTTTGACACTTCATCCTCCTGAAGATCCGTCGTTCGACAGAGAGAAAGACCCTCTTTGGCGTTGCCGGGATGTAATGGAGCATTTTCAACGGCTATTCGCAGAGTATGCGGTACCGGTTGGCGTCAGCAGTATAGATGAAATGACTGTGCGGACTAAAGCAAGGACACGGGCAAAGACTTTCATGCCGTCTAAACCCGACAAGTATGGTGTGCGATTCTATGCAGTTGTGGGTTGGGATTCTCTTTATGTCCACTCATTGTGGGACAATTCGTCGGGCAATACGACGCCTTCCACTCCTGCTGAGCGCTATACGCGATTGTTTCCTTCATTACGCACACCACTTTACAATACGCTACGTTCTGACGATGTTTCTATCGAGGCAACTTCTGCGACGGCAATGTGGATCGCAATGGCTGGTCATCAAACACAGTCATTTAGATCTCCTACGGGGCACCGCCTGGTAGTATCTGATAATTTTTACACCAGGCACACTTTTGCCCAGGCGTTGCTGAAATTTACTGATGGAGAAATGCACTTACTTGGCACCGTACGAATTAATCTCGTAGATAAGTGGAATAAGCCGGCTGTGAGTGCTGCTATTGGGCGTGTTGATGCTGGCAATCGTGGAAGCTGGGAGCTGGTAGCGGCTGTGAATCCGGAGCCTGGTTGGGAAGCCAAACAAAAAGGTCACCAAAAGCGTCAACGTGGCGTTGCGAAAGCGAAGCAAACAGCGTTCGAACCAACAATTGTTCAGGCGCAAAACGCAGGCTACATCATCTATAAGGACAGAAAGGTGGTAATTTTCTACACAAATGATCTGAAGGCGACACCATCGGAGCGTTCACTACCGTCAACTTCGCCTGAAGCTGTTTATTGCTGCCACGGTACTTACCCTATCCAAAGGTGGACAGAGGATCGCATGTTACACCGCGAAATTTTTATGGCTCCGACAGTAATTTCAGCCTATAATCTTTGTATGAACGCTGTTGATCGCGTGGACCAACTGCGCAGTACCAACCCCACTCGGAGACGTGAAAAACGTCTGGGCATGACTATATTTACGTGGATGATGGACCTTGCGGTGATCAACGCTCACACGCTGCTAACGACTGTACGACCTACAGCGACACAAGGGTTAGCATTGCGCGAATTCAAACGCCGAGTTGCTGAGGTCCTTACCAGCGGCGAGCGTCAAAATAAAACCAGACGTGCTTCGCAGAAAAAAAAAGCGTGCTCGAGAAACACTGGATGAAATTGTGGGAATTGATTCATCCATTCACATGATCACTCCAAATTCTACTGCTCACAGCAGTGGAAAACTGCTTTGTCATCTCTGCAGCCTGCGAAACATTAAAAAAAAAGTCGAGATACGGATGTACAAAATGTGAGCTTGGCTTTCATGTCGAGTGCTTTACTGCTTTTCACAACCAAGCGGTGCTTCAACACTCACCTCAATTGAGAGCCACGTTGGAGGTACTCTGTAGAGCGTCGACGGAGGAACCAGAGACCTTCACACGAAAAAAGCGTAACAGGACCATCACACCAGTTGAGCAGCTTAAACTTCCTGAAAACTAAATAAAAAGACAGACTTACGTTCCGCGGAGGGTCTGGCCAGTATTGTTTGAGCTTCTTTGCAGCACACTTAGGAATAGCGCCACATAGACTGTCTGTCTTCTTGTAGATATAGATCCGTCCTATCGTTTGTCGTAAGACTCGATTCTGGTGCTTTCTCCCCCGAAGTTTCATCTTTATTCTCCCAGCTGTCAGCCAAAGATCCTCTTTGTAGAGTTCCCACTCGCAAGGAGCGACTCCACACCAGCAGCAGAGCGTGTCTGTTGTGGGCTCCATGAGACCTTTTGTAACACCACCGGACGTTCTGAGAATGACCGCACTAAAATAAAGAGGGTTGACAATGTCACTGATTGGCTGTTATGACTTTTAAAATTTGAATGAAAGAGATCTGATTTGGCCAGGTAGAGGTCCAAGCGGACCCGTAACACTTGTGTGGTAGTTAAAGGGTTAACAATTTTCCTTTCAGTTTTAGGGTTTTGAAGGGTTATGTGCACCACACAGTTCACGGGTGGCCATTGACTGTGAGCTCTATTGACCGCAGAACCGCAACGGGGAAGAGGATTATGCTGGCCGCTGCTACTAAGAGCTTCGTGCGCGTCGCCAGCGCCGCCGGATCGCGCCGTGCGCCACTTTTCAGCGCACAGGCCTCCTTCTTCTCCACAGAGGCGACTTCCCCAGCGACGCCCGCTGCTGAGCAACCCAAGCGCACTAAGCTCAAGATCCCGACCAAGCGCGCAGCGTCATTGCTGCAGCAGCTTGAGGCGGAGGCCGTGGCCAAGGCCTCGGAGGGAAAGGACATTGATAACTTCAAGCCTGGTGACTCGGTCGAGGTGCAATACCTGCTGAGCCGTACGGGTGGGCGCGTACAGCGCGTCAAGGGCGTCGTGCTGGCTCGGCGAAACCGCGGCACGGGCAGCTCCTTCGTCATTCGCAACGTACTTATGGCATCTGTGTGAAGTGTTGATACTGAGGTACTGACTGGTTTATATTGTTGGTAACAGCACATCGGTGGCTACGGTTACGAGCAGAAGATCTTCCTGCACTCGCCGCTGCTCCAGAGCGTCAAGGTGCTGCAGGAGGCGTTTATCCACAGAGGCAAGAAGCGCGTGCGTCGTGCAAAACTCTTCTATCTGCGTGAGAAGGCGCCTAGCTTCACCACAGTCTAGACAGTGCGGCTACTTCCGACTCATTGGGACCAGCGTCGCCGCCTCCTTTGCAGCCAGTACGTACGTGTGGATGGAACTTACAGGCACAGTGACGCTGGATAGATGTAGTAAAGCAACACGAGTAGGAGGGTGATAAACAGCACAAACACTAGACGATTCACAGACAGAAAGCTGCAGGACAAGACCAACTTTTGTCTCTTATTGGTGACGAGGTAGTTCGTCTACTCTTCAAGCCACTGCGCCTTGGTCAGCGACTGTTTCTAGGGTCCTGCGCTCCCTCTATCTGCGTTTCTTCTTCTTGGACTTGCGAATGCCAGAGCCGCTAGACACCACGACGGCTGCAGGCTTGTCCGACTCGGCCTTGCGCGCAGCACGAGCGGCTGCATCCAGCTTGAGAGCGTCCTTCTCCGTGCCCATACCGGCTCCCTGAGCGCCGACAAAGCGGTTGCGGCCACGACGTCCACGCTTGCCGTGCGAGCGCTGCTTGCGCGGAATCCAGCGCTCCGGGTCCGGGTTCACCAGTCCAATAGACGCGTTGTAGTCCGGACGAGCGCGCAGGTTGGCCAGATGCGCCTCCCTACGCCTCGCACGCTTACGGGCAATAGCCTCTGGGCTCTTGGCGGCGCGCTTGCGTCTATACAGGCAGAAACAAAGAGCACAGTGAGCTCCAAAACCCAGTCAAATGCCAATGTATGATACGTACTCGTTCTTCTTGTCGCCAGTGTCTGCGAACTTGGCAGCCAAACGGGTCGAGCGCGGAACCTGCTTCTCCAACTCACTGGGGTCAACACCACTCTCCTCAACAGCGGGAAGCATAGCGCATCGAGCCTCAGCCGCTTCAGCGTCACAGAACGACCTATATAAGCATAGTATGCGCGTCAGAACAATGCAGACTGAGCAATACACGCGGGGAACTTACAGCGCGACAACCAGTGAGGCCATCGAACGCAGGCGTAGATCACGGTCCAAAGCACCAGCGGTCTCGCCTTCAAGCAGCTCCAAGTAAGCGTCGGCAGCCTCGCGGTACTGCTTCTTCTGAATCTTGTACCAGCAGTCACCCTCACGAATCTTCATAGCCTGCTCGGACGTGTAGTCACCAGCCTTGTGGTGTGCCAGCGCGCTTTCCAGCACAGCTTGAGCCGACGCTGAGTCGCCTGCCTGCTCGTAGAGGGCGACAAGGGTAGCCACCGTACCGGGGGAGTGCGCCAGCTGTTCAATCGAGCGAATGCACTCGGCAGCCTTCAGCACCTGTCCTTCGGTCAAGTAGACGTGTGCGAGACCGAGACAACCACCCACGCTCACATCACCCTGAGAGCAACGGAAGTTTCGATTAGTCTTGCCACTCAAACACACCCGATTTCAAATATTCCTACCTGGAGCTGCTCGATCGCACCAGCAGCTGACTGGTCCTTGATGGCGAGCAGGACCACAATGTCAGCAATTGACTTCGACGAGGGAAACTGCTTCTTCAACACTTCCAAGCTTTCGCGGCACTCCTCCGTCTGGTTGAACAGAACGATGATGTTAGCACGTCATAGTTAAAACGAGTACTGCAGCTATGTTGACTGGGCGCACCTTGTTCAAGAGGCAAAGCAGCAGCGCGCGGTTTGTGAGGATGGCCTCCTGCTGAGCCGGGCTCAGCTTATCAGACAGCACGGACGCATCGATGTTCTTCAATCGCTTGAACGAGTCCAACACGTCGCGGTCCTTGCGGATCGTCACGATGTTGTTCGATGCCACAGCATCCACTGCACGGTTACGCAGCCTGAAACAATTACAGTTAGCAAACAGAACGCACTTCAACAGCTCGGAACGCCCAGACAGACAACATACTTCAGCTTGAGCACGTTGCGGTAGTCCGAGAGCGCACCGTCCAGATCGCCGCGCATCTGCTTCACAAATGCCTGCTGCGTCTTAATGACAGCCACTTCCTCTTCAATCTCGGCTTCCGAAGCACCCTCGGCCTCAAATGTATCGCGGCACAAGCCTGTCATGGACAACAAGTCAGAGATAGGTCAATATATAACTCGAGGCATGACCAAACACCAATCTCACGTTCAGCAATCAGCAAGAGCTCCTCCGCCGCCCCCCAGTCGCCCGACTGGATAGCCACAAACGACTTGTTGAAAGCCACCTCGAAACCATCATCAATCTGTGACAGCATAGCACACCAAAGTCGGCATTAGAAGAAAAAAACATTTCCTGCAAATATTCGTTTGGGAATGTTCCTCACAGGAATCTCGCGATCCTTCAGCTCTTGGCTTCTACCCGCACTCGCATACGCCGCGAGCAGGTTGGTCTGCAGCTCCAATAGGTCGTCACCCTGCAAGACACAACCATCATCCAAAAGAATGTCAGACTAGAACTTGTAGACGACACGGTACATGTAACACCCACTTCCTGGGCTCGCGAGAGCAGCAGCTCGTAGATGCAGATACTCTGGTTGTAATTTCCCTGGCGAAAGTGCTGCATTAATCGATAAAGAGTAGCGTCAGATCCAGTCCCTCCTTCCTGGTCAAGTATTATAATTATCGACGCACCAGTTGCGCCGCCAGGTGCAGTTGCGCAGTACTCAGTGCCTCCAGGTCTCCTCCCTCCAGAAGTTTCAGCGCTTCATCGTCCTGCTTGAGGCGGTAGAGGCAATAGGCCTTCTCCGTGTTCAAAAAGTCATATTTCACGGCCAATTCCAAGGCCTTGTCGAACTAAAGAAGAAGAAGAAGCGTAAGCATATGTCTTCCACAACTACGGACAACACGACCAGATACCCACGAACCTTCTCTAGACGAATGAGTGCCACACACTTGACCTTGACGGCGTCTACGTCGTCAGGAAACTTGGAACGAACTGCGTGCATACATTAACGGAGGTCAGATACGCAGTCTCCCCCTTCTATTTGACGACGTCAACACCGACGCACTCTTGTTGCAAATGTCCACAGCGCGGGTGTAGTTCTCGCGCTTGAGTGCAGCATTGAGCTCCGAGAAGCTCGCAGCCACCGCGGAGTCAGCGGACACGGCAGTCGCCATTAGCTCCCCTTGGTTTGTTCGATAACAATAAAAGTAGTACTTTGTCCCTGTTAAATAGAGTAACAGTGATACATGTATTATCAATGCAAGACTCTAGTACAGTACTACTATTCTGAAATCAATACTACTTTTTAAAACCTTTCATTTATGTAAAACAACTTGATATATATAAATAAATATATATATATTTTTTACATATTAAACCGTTCATCAGTCCTGACATTTGAAAAGGTTTGTAAATGTATTTTGAGCTATGCAGATCTTGGGCAAACCAGAGGGTCCGATATCCAAAAAGCCAGCTCCGAAATACTCGACATGTCAGATATATTTTTTCAATTGCCACTGACAAAGGGTGGGTTTCAGAGTGGTATCTGGGCAGCCTGACCAAATCGGGGCAGTTTGACCGCTTTACTTCGGCATAAATGACTGGTTGCGGAGTAGTTTAGACACCGACCAATCACAGCACGAAATCACTCTTCTTTTAGCTATATTTGCCAATAATATACGCTAACGACTTTCGTTGAAGAGCCGTTGCCCTTCTCCATTTCTACAACATTCCTGCCTCCCATGTCTCGGAGCTGTTTGGTTCTAAACTACGCACGATTTGCCAGTGGAACTGCGTTGGTGGTCGATGATTTTGTTCTGGTCGCTTGGTTCCTTGTGCGGTGCGGTATCCTTGAGCATGGATTGGTTTCTTCGTTTCCACAGGCAGCAAGATGTGACGACTAGGCAAGCAGCTCCGTGACGGTTGCTTCACCGATGACGACAGCAGACTCGAGGCGCTCAACGACGACACCATCTGCACGCAGCTCCTTCAATCTGGGGCAGTGGAGGATAAGGTAAGCGATGAGAACATCCGCGACCGGTTAGCTGATGTTGTACTTGGATCCTTCGAGCTTGAAACAGGTCGAGAACAGGATACACTGCACTGAAGCGACGCTCTCTTGGGTTTCGGCGTCGAAGGTCTTCAAGTCGAGCGCCTTTACCGTGGCCTTGGTGCCGTAGCCGCTGAGCGCCTTGCTGACCATATGGTCCTTCCTGCTTGTATTGAAGATGTAATAAAACCCCTTGTTTTGTCGTGCTAATGTTCCAGGCATCACGGTCCAAAATTCAGCGGTGAGTCAGTCTATCACAGCCGTTAACGTATTGAGCGCCGCTACAGCGAAACGAGTGTGGCGTTAGAGTGGCAGCAACACCTGAAGACCCAGCAATCCGATCAAGCAGTCGATTGACGTGCGAGTAGATGGGCGCTGCTGCTGCGTCGACGCGGTGGTGGCTGGAGCAAAAACGGCACTAAGAGCGCCGAACTCGTCGGGGTGGTCTAAGACCGCGTGCAACGGTGTGGTAGGGGAAAAGGCGACACCAGCCTCGACCGGGACCGCGGGCAGGTGGTCCAACAGCGCAACACCGGGGGCTGACTGGGCGATGAGGGCCACTGCTATAGCGTACAGGGGGCAAGTCAGGAAGTCTTCGTCGAGGAATAGTAATAGACTCTGCTGTCGGATAGCAAGCAAATATTGCTAAATACTACATATTTGTACCGAGATATACATATTTTCCATCTCCATCCTACCTGACACGACGGAATGACTGGCTTAAATGATCCACCTAACCCTATCCATTTGAATTGCTGTAAATTAAAATGCCAACAATATGTAATTGGTTCCAACTTTAATTGATTGATACGAAGCTCTTTCACTATATACAAAACACTAGTAAGGTCGGATCAGTGATGATATTCATCCATATCGCTCCGACACCCTAGCCCTTTCCGACATGTTTCCCACCACTAGGACCAGCCAATACGATCAGGGGTTAATGACTCATTTAAAGTACGCAAATCTAAGTACGTTCATTTTGAAGTGCGATAAATAATCTCAGTCAGCTTTCGAAAGGGAGGTTACAGGCGCAAGTAAACCACCTGAAGAGGCCTCTAGGCCCAGAAAATCGCATTTTTTTTGATATTCTTACATTTCGGCCCCGGAGCAATGCGCACCAGGGAAGGCAAATTCATTAATGAGGACTGGATTGTGGTGTTGTAATTCCCACGGCAACTCTAGCTACTAGTGTAGGTAGGATAAACCCACAACAATACGTCTACCAGAACGGTAAACGATCGTTGGGCGTGATCTGAAGACCCAGACTCA
>NW_008649023.1:274198-276817 GCF_000247585.1 Phytophthora nicotianae INRA-310 | reverse complement strand
ACAGGATTCCAACGGGTTGTCAGTACATATTCATTTTTTGTCAAGTATTCCGGCAAATATTTGTCGGAAAGTGCCCGAAAGGTATACCTACCTACAGTGATTTCTTTTGCTAAAACTTTAACTTTAGGCAAATTGATTGGTTGAAATATCATCTCATTAGGATCCAGCATAATCCTACTTGTTTCATTTGTCGGAAAACCACTATTGTGAGTTCTATTCGAAATTTCCGCGTCCGTCTTAGAGACACCCCCAGCCTGTAAACCTGCCTTACAGAATAAACCTTTGGTTGCACCAACAATCACTCTCACTCTCTCTTTGACGAGGACCCGCACTGAAGCATGGCGTCGACACCACTACGATCCCCGCTCCGGCGTGGCCATGGCACATCGCCGTACATTGTGGCCAACCACTCACCACGAGAGGGAGCCTCTCTCCGTCCGTCATCTGGATCGCTCACCAAGTGAAGAAGGGCGTCCTCCAGCGCGTCGAACGGGTACCCGGGCAACTCTACCTGCCTCAACACTCGCTCCTGCTGAAGTCAGGACCGATGTGTCTCCCTCCGAGTTTGTTGCTGCTGCTTCTCGTGGAACGTTGGAGAATACATCGACTTCAGAGCGCACTGATACAGCTTCTACTGGTTTCTGCGCGACACTTCCTGCTCCAGAGATTGCTTTTGTCGGTCATGTTGAGACCAGTGCGACTCTATCCGCTCCTGAATGCGATGCTGCGGCTGCAGTCAGACACATGGAGGCAGGAGAAACTGTATCAGTTCATGAAGCGGCTATGGTGATCTTTTTCAACTACTTCTTCGACCCATTATAAAGACATCAATTAACCAGCGGGATACGTCCGGCGAAGTACACCGTGATGAAGTGTTCACTGGACGTTCTTTTGACAGCATTATGGAGGCTGTTTGGGAGAAGTTTTCTCCTAATATAAAGAAGCAAGCCGTTAAGACCGATGGTATCTGGAGCGTGGAAGATCCTCAATTCTCGGAGTGGGCAAAGTTGCTGCAGTTCAAGGTAAAAAAAACGCGTTGTTGACTCTACAAAGCCAGCACAAGCATGGAACCAGTGGATCGTTGCAAATAAAGGGACTACTGTGACTCTCATGGTCTATGAGTACGGTATGGCCATTGCAACTGCTAAAGATCGAGATGACTTTATGAAGGCGTGCGTTCTACCAGAGACGGATCGTGCAGGTGCAACAGCAGATAGTTCCCTGCGAGAAGTGGTGGAGGCGCTTCGACAGAAGTGGAGAAATACTTTTCAGGCATCGTCGATTGTCTGGCGTATGTGGGCGAACCACGTGACGCGAAATCTGAATCGCTCGACTTGGAATGCTAGTATTGCCAACCCACCGCTAAGCTACATCACCGAAACCTTCTCGATCCAGCAGAGCCACGCTTTGAGGAGCATTTAAATGGAGTAGTGCAATCTTCCAGTGTGGCGCTAGACTGTGTGAGAGCCTCTATCGGTGACTGTCAGCAGCTCCGTCGCTACCTTGAATCTGCTGGACGTTACCTTGACGATCCAGAACAGCGATTGGTAGCACGTGAAGCTATCATTGAAGGCATTATTCGCGATCTCGTGCCTCCGTTTCCAAGCACGATCATCGACCCGATGCCCCTGATTGAGAACATCGAAGACACAGAGCACGCCGAGTACGAACCACCATACTCAAGCAAGTTTTCTATTATATCTCAAGTGTGAGAGCTAAAACGTTTCGTACTTTGACTAGTTTACGATTCCTCGTCAAGTGCAGTAAACTCGAAGTCATCATTTCTGGTCGTCAGTGTGTTGAGTTCTGGTTGCGTTTGCTTTTCAATCGAAAGGGGCACAGGATCAAAGTAACCTTGAATCTTCAATCCACAGTGCTGAAATACCTTGCTGAGATTGTATCGTCGGAACGTTTGAACAACAAAAGGCATAATATTACGCCCACTACATTCGAGGTAGTGTCGCTGGAATAAGCGCTTCACGTAGCCAAACAGGAACTCTATCGGGGTTGAAAAAGGGCAATAAGCCGGAAGGAAAATGGGCACAACACCAACACTGCGAAGGTAGTGCACAACCTCTATGTGCCTGGGAATAGTAGCGCCATCCAAAATCCAGACTGAATTTCGACCAGGGTATTGACGAACCGGTCCACTTGGGCAATGTACAAAATCTTGACAGCATTCTGTGAGCTCCACTCGGTCAAATGTGCCCTCCGTGTTGAACTAGTCTAGAACCCCATTAACGCCAATAAACACCAGGATTGAAACCCGTGGCTTTCATTCAAAGTCACCCCGAATAGCAACCTTCTTCCCACGAATAGTGTAACCTCGCTGCGTATCATTCCTCTGTTGTCGAAGCTGACCTCGCCCAGGAAGACAATGTTTTGGTGGCTCCAATCTACGTGGCTTAGTTCCTCCACGAAGCGGAACACGTCACGTTCCTTGATGTGCATCGCGCGTTGCTCCAATACCTGAGGCCATACGCGTGTATTATTCTCCAGACTGACGTTTTTGAGATGTCAACACAATGAGTTTTTTGAAAGCATCTTGGGCTTCGTCGAGATACGCAAGAGGATGCTCTTGGTAGTAATTAAACAGCCATTGACGCTGCTGTTGTGTGT
>NW_008649023.1:256306-273958 GCF_000247585.1 Phytophthora nicotianae INRA-310 | reverse complement strand
CGCAGCACTTCAACATGCAGCCAGCGTCTCATTGGATATATTTGGGCCAATAATCAGAGCTGTTTCTTATCTTGGACCAATCATAGATTCTTGTTGCCTTATTGAAACAGAATTGACAATACATATTCATGCATCAACTGCTGCATGATGCACTGACGCGTGACCTCGACGAGGCTCCTCGTCAGTCTTCAATTGACCGCATTGTTCACAGAGCTTGTTTGGCGATACAACACCTTTAACAATGAACGCCACCACCGCTGAATCCTCCCAGGCAAAGCTGACTCATTCACGCGAACTGCCTGGTACGGCCACAGCCACCCGCGGCCCCGTGCACGTATCCACGTTGCGCTCCGGCTTCGACCCAAACTTCACGCTGTACACAAACCTGCTAAGTCGGTTGGAGATCGACCCCGATGGTTCGCACAAACTCTTCGGCACGCGCACGGTGGATTTCGAAACCGGAGACGTCGGGCCCTACGAGTGGGTGACTCTCAATGAGTTTCTCATCGCGGTGAAGAACTGCTCGTCTGGTATGAGCCAGGAGCTCGGACTACACCGAGGAGCACTAGTGGGAATCTTTAGTAAGAACCGCTACGAGTGGTCTGTTGTAGAGCACAGCACAAATCGCATGGCGTACACGCTCGTGCCGTTGTACGACACCCTGGGCCCCACGGTTGTGCCCTACATCATCAACCACACGGAGATAAAAGTAGTTTTCTGCGCCAAGGATCAGGTCAAAACGTTCATGACCTGCGTCAAAGGCTGTCCAAGTATCGAGACTATCGTGCAGTTCGAGGCCAAGATCGATGGTGAAGACGTGAGTCTGGCCAGATCCAACAACGTGTCGCTCATGACGCTAAATCAGCTCATGGAAATCGGCCTCGTCCACCCTGTGGAAGCTGACCCACCTCTGCCTGATGACCTCTGCACCATCTGCTATACATCGGGGACAACGGGTAACCCCAAGGGTGTGATGCTCACACACTCCAACATGATCGCCTCGATCTTGTGCTCCATAGAAATCACACCACTGAACGAGTCGGATGTTCATCTGTCCTTCTTGCCGTTGGCTCACTGCTTCGAGCGCAATGTACAGGCTCACATCATCGGCAAAGGAGGATGCATCGGCTACTACCAAGGTGACGTTACCAAACTACTGGACGACATGGCAGAGCTGAGACCGACAGTATTCCCATCCGTGCCGCGATTGATGAATCGAATTCATGACAAGATCACGCAAGGCATTGCAGCCGCTGGTGGTGTGAAGAAGCTCTTGTTCGACCAGGCATATGCAGCTAAGAAGGAGTACCTTGCACAGGGGTACTACACGCACGCTTTCTGGGACCGTTTGGTGTTCGACAAGCTCAAGATGATTCTGGGCGGTCGTGTTCGCTATATCCTCAGCGGTTCTGCCCCACTGTCGAAGGTGGTGAAGGAGTTCATGGCCATTGTGTTCTGTTGCCCTGTGCTGGAAGGATATGGACTCACGGAAACTGCTGCGGTGGTGTCGTGTGCTACGGCTGATATGCCAATGACTCGACATGTGGGGATCCCCGTTGCTGGTGCAGAGATCTGCCTGGAAGATGTCCCGGAAAAGCTCTACTTGACTCGCGATACGCCATGCCCTCGAGGTGAGATCCTGACCAGATCTAAACACGTCTTCAAAGGCTACTTCAAGCAGCCAGAGTTAACGAGCGAAGTACTGGATGCCGATGGCTGGTTCCACACAGGAGATATCGGTCAGTGGAATCTGGATGGTACGCTGACGGTCATTGATCGCAAGAAAAACATCTACAAGCTCTCGCAGGGCGAATACGTGTCGCCTGAACGTCTCGAGGGTGTGTACGGTCAGAGTCCTTTTGTTGCCCAAGTGTTCGTCCACGGTGATTCGTTCAAGAACTACATGGTAGGTATCGTCGTACCAGACCCCGAGTATGGTTCTGTTTGGGCTGAAAATCAGGGACTTAAGGGGGAGGAAGCTTCATTGGAAACGCTATGTGCTCCTGGCAACAACACGCTCCTTCGTGTTATTCAGGAAGACATGCGGCAGTTGGCTCTGACTGCGAAGCTGCTTCCATTCGAGCGGGCTCACAAGTTGAGGCTGCATGCGGATCAGTTCACTCCGGAAAACGGTCTTGCCACGCCCACCTTCAAACCCAAACGCTTTGAACTCATCCAATATTTAGTGACGTCATCCATGAAATGTATGAGGAGCAAAGTAAGCTTTAAGATGTGATACAGGGGTGATAGAGCTCTATTAACACGATGGAATGATCATGTCGTTGTTGTGTCTTCATCGTCGGATGTACCCTCACCGGTTAGTCCAGCCAGCAGTGACTCGATATCCCCACTCAGCAACAAAGGCTCCATTGGTAGTCGACCTCGCAAATTTACGTGGAACTTCCGCAGCTCCGTTCGTATGCGTCGCAACTCCACTTGAAGCTGTCGATTGGCATTCAACTCTCGTGCACTCTCCATTGTGAGTTGCTTTGCACGAACAGCAAACGGCTGGATGCGTTGTTTGACTGCCTCAGTGGCTTTCTTTCTGCGCGTACGAGAACGTTCGAACTCGTTCTTGCGTTTCGATAACTCGACAAATTCTCGAGACGCCTGAGTCGAACCGGTATGCGCCTCGATACACGCTTTTTTCAGCTCTTCAATCTCCTTCTCCATTGCCACACACTGGCCTTCTTCGAGTGCCACAAGCTCAGTTTTACGATCCACGCAGTCGCGCCACACTCGAGCTTGGAACACAACACTTCCCGTTGCGTTACGAAGCACCCCATCCACCTTGTTCTCGGCTCGTGTGTGTGCTTCTCGATCCCGATGATCACGAGCTTCACGGAATACCTGTCGGTTCTTCAAAGTCCGGTACCAGCGCTGCAGTACAACAACATGTTGCGTCTCACGCTCGAAAGCTTCTAGAGCGTGATGAGCTGTTTGCTTCTGCGCTATCAACGCAGCTCGATCGCCTTCTTCCTGGACACGACGAAGCTGCTGTCGCTCCTCCATGAGAGACCGCCACATCATTTTGCCTAACTTACCTCGCCATACACGCTGTACTATGGCTGCCGCTCGGGTGAGTTCATATCGAAACCATTTCGTATACACGCGTCCGAAGTGACCACGCACAAGTGCCTGAATTTGAGTAGCTGAGCGGTGCAATAGCTTAATGTACGTTGGTGTCAGCCAACCACGCGTTGTCAGTGACGCACGGTAGAGCGACACAATCGAATGCACAGCACCTCGGTGGAGAAATAGTCGACGATCTTGTTGCGGAGAGGCGATAGCGTCCAAAATTGCCGTGTGTTGACGATGACGATCATTTCGCAACCTCCGCGCTGTTGCCAACGCCTTGGAGAGCCACATCCGCCACGTAGCTTGGATCTTGGTCGCACTGCGTCGTCGGAGACACAAGAGCGCTTCAAACCGTGCAAGGCGCACTAGAATGCTGCGCAGAAGTCACAAAAGTGGTAAGTACAATGATCACGAATTAGTCTCCTTCACCAGCAAGATATACTAACATGATACTGCGGAAGAAATGCTGGATCGTTCGTGCTCCAGTGTCTTCCAAATACCAGCGCTGTCGCTGACGAGCCAGGCGTAGGCGTGCCTCACGTCGTCCACAAAATCCTCGATATCTTCTTTGTACAGAGAAGGCAATGACCATACCAGCATCGCGCTTGTGTTTCCAAATCACCGCGAGGTCACGAGTGTAGATGGAATACTTCATCAAGATGAGAATTCGAGGATGAGATGCGTAGCCACGTCCAAGTACAATCACTCGAGCGTCACGCCGTCCACGAAACCCACGAAATACCTTCTGCAGCGCGGTAGCTCCGCGAAATAGAATTCTGCGCAGTGACACCCGCGCGATGTGAGCTCGATAAGCCCGTTGAATCTGCTTTGCTCGAGCGATTTTCGACTGAAGCAACTCATACGCAGCCACTGCACAACGTTTTGCATACTGCCGCCCCAGAAACCCCCGTATTAGCCGCTGAATGTGCAGACCAGCCAGGAAAATTGTGCCATGCAGTTGTATCGCCTTTTGTATCACCGCTTCGTACTCTCGACGTAGTTGTGCTGTGCCTTTCCTAGACTGATGTCCTCGAAAGACGCGCTGCACATCTGTGGCGGCCTCTGCTCGGCGTTTGTTCCAAAGTTCCCGAGCGTGTCGTGCATCAACAGCTCTCCGCCGTCCCAGCCAACCTCGAGCTATGCGCTGGATCTCGGTTGCAGCTTTATCACGTAGCATACGAAGTTGTTCGGCCTTCTCGAACACTGCACGCTGACGAGCAGCAATAAACATGTGGATGAATATTCGCAGCCGACGACTTAACACACAGAGAGCTTGAATCCACCTCCAGTACTTTTCACACTGCTCGACTCGAAGGCGTCGAGCTTCAGCAATCAGTCGACGCTGCATTCTTTGGTCTGCCTTGCATCGATACCAGCGCTGTATCCGTGCTGCTGTGACTTTCTGCCGTCGAAAATGTGCAAGAGCTCGCTCAAGTGTGGACTTTGCACTGACTCGGGCGTCCAGTTTACAGCGCAACCAGCGAGTAATTGTCCGTGCTGCTACTCGGCGTTTGCGTTCACGACGCAAGAAGGCAACGACATTGGGATGTCGCGGTGTTAAACCATCGCGTGTGGCTTCGCTGATATATCCACGTGCAGCAGCTAAGGATTTCAACACTGGTAATGAGATTTCCGGACAGTGACGCACATCTAGCCGGACAAGACTGGTTGCTGGACGCAGTAACGACGCTATTCCAGTGTCTGTAAGCTGCCAGTCATTCGCTAGGATGAGCGTTCCTAGGTGCGGACAGCACGGAGCCTTGCTCACTGCTATCAATGATTCGTCACAAATCTGTTCACAGCTCTCAAGCTCCAGTACCCGAAGTCTAGGACAACCTCGTAGCACCGCTAGAAGGCTCTCAACCGAGAAATATCGCGACCGACTGAGTCGAAGGATGCGCAGGTTGACGCAGCAATTACCCAGAGCCTCGCAAAGTGCGTCTGTCGCGAGATACGTCACGTCTAGATCAGTTAGCGAATTCGCCAAAGGTGACGATTTTCTGGTATTCAGCAAGGTGGATGCTAAAGTATCTGCGTCGCATTGTGTTGTGCCAATGTGTAGAGTTTTCAACGGGCTGCTAGTCAACGCAGCGATGGTGGTGTCGCTAAGTTGAGGAGCGGAGAAAAAAGCAGCACAAGCTCCCGGGACAGCGGCTTCATCTTGACTATTCCTCACGAGGATGCCACTCCACCGGATAGTACGCAACTTACGGCATCCGTGAAGCAAAGCACGTATACCCGAAGAATCTAGTCTTCGCACACCATCCAGTGTCACCGATCGAAGCTGTGGACATCGAATGCCAAGAGCTGAAATTCCTCGAGTTGTAACCTGGAAACAGCCTGTAATGTCCAGAGTTTCCAGATGTCGACAGCCACTCTCCCCATTTCGTGGGATCGCTCTACTGGTGTTTTCTAAGCCAAGATCTTCTTGGTCTTCAATGGTAGGTTCGTGTCCAGCACCATCGTTTTGATCAGCACGAACTATCGCCGTCTCCCCTACGAGTCGTCGAATGCCGACATCGGTGATGTTCGAGCAGAAAGCGAGTAGCAGCATCGCGAGTTTGGGACACGCCAGTCCCAATGCAGTAAGGATCTGGTCATCCACCAGCGAGCAGCGTGAAAGATCTAGTTTCGTAAGACGTATCAATGCGCGCACTTGTGCTAGGCGCTGCAGGGCTGCTACTCGCAATACTGTGCACCCAGACATATTCAACACCTCGAGACGCGAAGCACAAGGACCACGCAAGCCAAGCAACGTGAGACCGTCAACTAATGGCAGACCGGCAACGTTTAGTACACGGATACGAGCAGAAGCTGACAATGTGGCCATTTGAGCTCCTCCTGGTACTGCTGGCGACGATGAGGAGCCCACCAACAGAGCAAGCAACGCAGTGTCGGTGAGCTTTGTACAAAAACTCACATCCAAAGAGGTTAGAGATGCCGCGTAGCTTTCGCCGAAGGCAGCAACGCCGTAGTCCGTGACACGTCGGCAGTGAGCGAGAGTCACTTGTGCGAGAACGGAGCAGTGACGAGCTAAAGTGCGAAGAAACTTGTCATCTACCCATTCGCAGGAGGACACGTCCAATTCCGTCAACGAGCGGGGCAAACTACCGCCATCAAGTATTTCTCCACCTCCACGAGATAGCAACTGGCAATGCGGCAGTCTAAGAGCACGAAACATTCCGCCACCTGCTGTACCTACTTCCAGCATCAAAAGAAGCCCACGAGCGGAGATATGCGCACTGCCATCCACTGTGAGGGTATGGAATGAAGATTTGACCGGGTTGTCATCCCGATCGTTGTTGAGCTGAAGTTGTTGAAGCGATGCATCCGTGACGCGCCAGCCACTGAGATCGACATGCGAATGATACACCCGTCGACGTGGATCGAAGAACACAACATCTCTTGGCAGGTGTAGCTGTAGCTTGGCCAAATTTCTTTCGTGTGCTTTGGCGCTGCTGCTTCTGTATTCGTTGCTGGATGCATTCGTTCGCACTGCATCTTTGTGGTTGGTGGAGACGCGGGCAGCAATAGGAACGACGGGGGCTAATGGGAGCGGCAGCGGTCGCTTTTTGGCCCGCCGTGCTCCGTCATTCACCATTTATCATTGAGGAATGGCTATCGCTAGAAGGACACTGCGAAGCGTCGGTGGTCATTTTCAAAATTTCTTCTAAAGGCGCAACATAGTATGGCAAAGACCTTCATGCCAACTCCTACGATCTGTGTTACAGCGCTGCTCACAGCTCTTGTCATAATTATGGGGAGCATTTCGGAGTCAGAAGCATTGACGTCGGACACTGCAACACTGGTGATCACAGCGCCCGACAAGGGGGACGAACTTGAAGAGCGTGCTTATCTGGAGGAGAAGAAGGAGCTAGAAGTGGAAATCGATACCCGGGATCCAAACGCAACCATCAACACGGACATCTACAGGTGATTTGTCATTCCTTGGAGCTAATTCCTTTATTTCTTTCTCTTACAGGTTTTAATTGTTGTTATACAACCATCCAGCTTCGTCGAACCATCAGAATATGTGATAGGGTTATTGTTGGATCCTTGTCGGAATCACCCCGTCGACTGCTGCGTCGATCGTTTTGGAGAACCAGCGTATGTGGATTCGTCAGCTACAATTGCTGAGAAAATATCTCTAGTGGACGAGTCCGGAGCAACACTGGATGTGTCTGTCAGTAGAATTGGCGACCGCCCTTCAATCTTCGACCAGAATTGCTATCTCGATGATAATCTGGTTCCATATCGTCTTCAAAAGACACTGACCCGAAGCGGATTGACGGTCACGAAAAATTACACTAACTCGGGGTGCATTGGGCGTCTGCGTGCTTTGATACCACTGGAAGAGGTAGTGCGGCCAGCCTGCTGGGACTACAATGACTCGATCAGCGCGCTTACATCTTGCTACAATGTGGACGGCCGTAAGCAGGATACATGCGTGGCAGTTGGATTCATGCAAACCAGCTTTATCGTCCAGTGTGGTGGAACCTTTGAGCTTTCAAACCATTGCGGCACGTTCCTTGAGCTACATGAACCAGGAAACGAAGGGATATTAAGCCAGACGCGGTTGATGAGGCAGTACCCAAACGGATTTCGCACCACGACGTTGCCGCTATTCTTCCAAGGCGACCGGACGCGAACGATTTGCATGGGTGACTACGAGATCTGGTGGGTCCAGCGCACGCGGTACAATTTCATCGTCCAGAAGAAGAAAAAGTTTCGCGTCACTTCACCGCAATGCGATTTCGACTTCGCCACAAACAAATACAAGAACTACCATAAAATCACTTGATTAATGAACACCAATGACAATTTTTATCGGCATCTGAATTTCTACGCGAGCCAGCCATCAGTCGAAAATGGCATAGAGGAACGCTTGGTTGGTGAGAATGCCACCCTGTAGTTAGGAGGAGGCCCTGACCGCCGCAGGACAACCGTACACAACTCGCATGTCCGCGCATCGGCTTTGTTTCGGAACCCGCACGCAGAGCATTGACATAGACTCTGGAATTCGACAGATTCCGGATTTTGAGCAGCACAAATCTCGCAAGTCGCCGTCACTCTCGTCTGCTGGTGGAAGCAAACAGGGCATTTCCAGCCACTTACCTCGCCTTCGCCACGTTTGGATGGAATACGCTGAATTCTTGCCTTTGAGCTCAAATTGGTCTCAATCACCGGCAGATTCAGTTTAAGAACCTGGAGACAAAAAATTTAACATTAGTGATAGAACAAAGCAACTACATAGATTGCTACGCACCTCCGACTGACTCGGTCTTAAGCGGTAATTTGTTGTATCAGTTGTTACTCGATCGGTGGGGACGGTACGGATGAATTGTGGTTCAGGATGCAAAACTTCGGAGCTAGAGAGTGGTTGCATATCCTTGACAACTCGAGTTATTGGATGTACTTGTGCTGGTGGTGATTTCGGGGGAAGGGAGGTAGCAACAGTCTGGCAAAAATCAATGTAATCGAACTTTTCACCAGACACTGCGGTAAAGCGCGAAATGATAGTCGACGCTACATCGGACGGTAAGAAGATATCAAGCTTCCTCAGCACTGAACCGAATGCATCAATAGAAACGAATCCCGTGCTCCTGATATCATAGGGCTCAAACTTCTGCCGCAGAGTCACTGAATCGATTTGCCGCATGTTGAAAAGCTCAGAGAAGAACTGCCTCACGAAATTATCGATACGCTCCGCTTCCTCAAATGAGAGAGGAGTCTGGGTAGACTCCTTTTCGGGGTCTATATACGTAGGTTCTACCCGATAAGACTGACTGAGAGCTACAGGACTTGGTATCTGAGTAGATTGCAGCTTGTCTGAGTATTGGGGCTCCCGATCGAGGTGAAGTATCTCAGTACTTCTTGCTCGCACCTTCCGCGGCCTATGCTGGCGATCTGGACCCATTTGTTGGACCAAAAGATTATAATTGATTTGAGCCGATTTTGGATCTCCAAGAGCAGCTTTCACTGCCTCAAGTTCAGTGTCTGCCAACTTACACCCCATCAGGCGTAGCACTGTCTGGAATTCCAGCAATGTGAGCTTCCCAGTTTTCGCAACATCACACTTTTCAAGTAACTTCCGACCGCTGATGTTGTGTTGAGCTGCGGCGAGAAAACATCGATAGATCTTTTTCGCCAGGGTAGGTTCGAGAGTTGGTGGAATTGCTGGAGCGACTGGTTTGACTTCTACAGGTGGAGAAGCCTCAGGTTCGGCAGGTGTAGGTTTCTCCTTTAGCGGACCAATAGCGGTGTTAACCTGCTCTTCGATGGCTGCAATTAGTGGTTTGACTTCGTACAAAGTCCTACCATAATACTCTGTCTTAAAGCATGTGAGTAGCTTGGTTACATCTTTATTGCTCAGGCGCAAAGAGAGGGTCATCAGGAGCTTGTAGATCTTTTTTTCACTGACAGCCTCTTGTTTCTTCGCAATAGATTCCTTAGTCAGTGTGCCCAACAAAGATTTCAGAGCGTCAAGATCTGCCGGAGTTTTGTGAGCATGTTTAATTGCTTGGAGTAATGCTGCCCCGACAGCCTTCGAGAGCTTTGTTGTGATTCGATATTCTTCATCACTGCTGCAAGACAACTCGTCGTCACTGTCACTGCTACTGGAGTCACTATCAACACAAGTTGCCGCTACCTTTTCTTGTGCTTTTGATAGATCTCCCAAAAAGACTTCGTAGTCGATCTTCGTGCCATCGCCACTTGCCACAGCATATGCCTGTAGTAATAACTCGATGTCCATGTCTTTCATGTTGTACACCACACGCTGGATTACCAATCGATCCAAGAATTTATCGATAACCTTTTCAAAGACTCGAACTGTCACACGCGCTTCATTTTGACTCGCTCGATACTTGCTAAAGTATTTAGCAAACGGAAAGGGTGGACGTAAGAGCTTGTTCAGCTTACCGATTTCGTTCAATACTGGAGCATGAGGTTGCTCATCAGGCTTTGGTGGACTGCCTAGTGGTAAACTAGCTGATGAGTTTTTTGTGGTGGACCCTGCAGTTGGGGAAGCGGGAGCCAGTGTTTGAGAGCCAGAAGCTTCTTCGCCTTTTACCGATTTTGTTGGAGATGGAAATGGTGATATACTAGGTTGCTTTTCGATAAGAATTTTAGACTTCTCATCGGCGTGTTTAGCGAAGGAAACAAATTCTGTGTACGATATTGCGCCGTCGCCATTAGTATCTAGAAATTGGAGCAGAAGTTTTTCGTCTTCTGGACTGAGGAAGTGCCGAAGACCAGCTTTTTGAAGAAGCTGCAGAAATTCATCATGCGAAATAAACCCACTTGAATCTGCATCCAGCTCGGAAAATAGACCAAACAATCGTGCACCAGCATCTTTTCCGGTAGACAAAAACGCCTGTAGTTCCCCTAGAAGTCGTTCAACGTGATTATCAAGGATACCCGAATTGCCTGTAAAGAAGGCACTGGGACCATTTGATAAAAACTTGCGGAACAGCGCGACATTGAATCCCGAATTCTGGTGTAGCTGAAAACAGTTCATTATGGCTTCTAGCTCTTCGCGCAAGTACGGATGGTGGACACCCGCAGCCCACAACACGTCTTTAAAGTCGTCAGTCGACATGAAAATGCACTTAGTTGAGTCTTTCTCCACTCCAAAAGCTCGATCAATATCAAAAGCGTGACCACTTGCTTCCAGCCTTTTCTTCGCCTCATAATATTGCTGATGCAATGTCTTTAGCAAACTGAGGATCTCCGATGGTGGCGACTCCAAGAGTGGCTGCGTCTCTCCATTTTGCTGGCATTTTTGTGCTAGTGCTTCACAAAAACGTAAGTAATGGACATCTCCACCAACATCGTCGTCACTCGCAAACTCTTTCACTAAGACGTCCATATCCTCCTTTGGCACAGCAACACTCATTTCTTTGAGCGTCTCGACAAAGCGATTTGCGGGAACCAGACCAGTAGTTTCTTTATCGATAATGCCAAACATTCTCTTGATTGAGCCACAGTATGCTCCAACATTTTCACTTGTGAGTTGTTCATGCATAGTGATGTCTTCGATAATACGTTGCAGAACAGGATCTGGAAGCATGGAAATGTTAAGTCGTCTGCTGGAAGACGACGACGACTCTGCAAGGTTAAAACGGAGAAACTCGTTGAAGTCAATGGCACCAGACGAATTGGGGTCAAATCGCCGCATAAGTCCCTTAATTTCTTGATCGGTCAGGTACTTATCCACACCAAGCTCACGAATGGCTACTTCAAACTCGGACAAAACGATTTGCCCAGTGTTGTCCTTGTCAAAAAGCCGGAAAGGAACCATGTAGTCAAACTTACCATCAGGGGTTTTGGCACACCGTTTTAGTTCGTCACGAAGCAGCTTTACACCTTCAAGGAACTGAGGACTGTCATAATGAGTGACAAACTCACTCTTCATGTTTCTACGGTCTTGATTTTCTCGAATTACTGCCAAAAACCGGTCAATCAGCACGGCACCGTCTCCCCCACAATTTGCTCCAGTATACTGTACCACGTAAACCAAGTCTTTCAGATCAATCTGCCGCGTCGACTTTTCCACTGCTAATGCGTTCAACTGCTGCGAGAAATTGACTAGAGACAATTTCCCGTTGGCCTCAATATTGAGACGATTGTAAATCTCGTCGATGTCAGACTTCACAGGTCCTGATCCAACCAACTTCCTCAATTCATAAACCATGGTTGAACTGCCACAGAGCCATACGACAACATAAATAGTTAGAACTACATCTTTTCAGGCAGAGTACAACACATGGTAACGCACATTTTTTTGGGCACGTGATTGACAAATGCATGGAATGCTGCCTGATTTACCTCGCCGTTACTTGCTGGGGCCATCAATACTTGCAGCAGATAAATTTGCTCTGCGTTCAAGCGCTTCCTTCGCTGCCGGAGAATGCGGTTGATTGTTTCGGAATCAAGGCGACCATGCCTAGGTTTCAGCAAGCGCCAAGCAGATGCTGAGTCAATATTGCCGTCTTTAGCCAGTTTCTTATTCTGCTTTTCAAGCGCCCAAACTCTGAGTTCATCAGCTGCCTCTGCAATTCGTCTCGCAGACCTGGCTGACGCATCACAGATCCCAGTGATGTAGCTCAGGAAGTCGGAGTAGTCGACAACGCCGTCTTTGTTGACATCAAACCGTTGGATCACTTTACTAAGCTCACTGTTTGTGAAACTCAGCTGGTTGGTTGCAAAAATTCGCTGAAAATCGGAGCGACTCAGCTTTCCGTCCCCAAGCGTATTGTATGACTGAAAAATTAACCGGTAGTTCGGGACGTTGTGTCCAAAGCGCGTCGTCATCGTACGTTGCAGCGAATTTACTACATCATCACTGCAACAAGAGATACATTAGAGGGCTTTTGGTAAGTGCATCATCATTTTACAGCGTAGAGGAAACTCTGTAGTTATGTAGGCTTACATGTCAAAATCCGTGAGCTCTAAGAATTGAGCAAACGTACCGACGTGAATAACCTTGGTGCCGAAAGGATTGATTCGCTCCCAGACAAGTCGAAAGTCCTGCAACCAGATCGATAGATGAGTAGGTAAGCTTGAAAGCTCAACATCACTACTGTCATAATTCCCACCTTCTTGTCCATTTTAATGCCAAACGTCTCGATACCAGCAAGTACTGCTTGCTTGGTAATGGCCCGCACCTTCTTGGGGTCAAACTCGTCATATAAACGATTGAAGTTCAAGGAACAATCTTGGTCAATCGGACAGTTCCGTCGAAGTGTTTTTCGAACTTGGGCTTCCAAGTCATCGATGTGACTGTGCAGATTTGTTCGTGTTCTCGGAGAAGTAATCGTAAGGTCGATGTGCGGAGGTTCAACTAGGTCCTGAGTAGATAATGCGCGGCGTCGCCGTAGCCACAGAAGCACACCTTGCTTAGTATTCTTCTCGTTCAAATTCCCTGGTACAAGCTTGAAGCCGCGATGGCGGGGTATCCATAAGCGTGCGGCATTTTTGTCACTTAGATCTCCACTCGTGAGTGAGAGATCGATCACCTCGTTGGTCATTTGAGTGCTCGGAGGTACAACGCTCATCCAAATGTACTTGTGCTTCCCAAAGGTCCCATTTCTGTTGATATCCTGCTGTAGACACGTATATCCTTTCGACACCAGCTCAGTGTCTCGCGAACTCACAGCGTACTTGATATTGGAAATAGCAGCCTTTCCATCCTCTTTAGCCGCTGTTCGGAACCAGAGATGCATCGGACTGGAATTGTTCTCGTTCTGTAGTTTTGGAAACAGTTGAACGTAGTTATCTCTGCGTAACGTTACCTCTTCCACGCTATTTGTTGAAATTCTGACGTCGACGACACCATTCTCTCGAGGAGGGTGAACAAGCTCCTCGGCCCCTCTTTCGTCCTTGAGAAGAAGTTCCAAGTCATGGAGTTTCACCAATCCATCCTTATCGGAGTCCATGAGGCTCATGACAAAAGCGAGTTCCTGTAGGATAGTTTTCCGGCGGTGTGAGGTTTCAAATTAGCAATCACGGGGAAATGCAGAAACTGCAACGTACTCCTGTCGTTAGCACGACATCCAAGTCGCGCATGATGGCAGCGTGAAACAGGTCTGGCACCATCGCCGTACCATCAGGGGGTGCCAGTCGCTTAAACGTATCTGCGATCTCATTATCTGTTAAATCAAGGCTCTTAAGATGTTTCCGGTACTTGAACAATAGCAATCGCCTGTACAAACAAAGGAGCAAGGGAGATCAACCAGTGCCTGACTAAATTTCAGGGAATCTGCAGTAGTAAGAGCAAACGCACAACTGGTCCTGATCTAGAAGACAAAATTCCACAAAATCCCGGTGCAGCAGCAGTTTCTGGTAGTCGCACTCGAGGCGGTGGAAGAGCGCGTCTACCTGGTCGCTCGGAATGGCGCTCTCGAAGGCCGGGTCACTCGCCACGAGCTTGCGAAACTCGTGCGCCTCCAGGACCAACTGCTGCGGTTCACCGTGAGCTGTCTTCTTGATTTTAGAGGCATGCTGCTGTGACCCGAACTTCTTCATGAGGTCTTTGAGGTAGTAATATATGCTGTTCTCGGCGCGCATTGACGCTGCTTTCTCGCGGAAGACCTGGCGCGCGTGATGGCCTAGCAGGTCGTCAGAGTGCTTGCATAGCATGTAGGCGCCCTCGCGCACGCCATCCAGCGTCAAGTTCGTCAGGAACTCGCCGTTCTCCGCCATTGTTGTCGACGTGCGTGCGGAATTCTGGGAGTGATGGTCTGACTTCAACGAAACTCCCGCTCTATTATTGGACAATATTCATTACAATTTTCGACCACTGGTCAATCGAGAAAGCGTTCTTCTTCCAGCAGCATTTTTTTTTTTCACCATCATGGAGCTGGATCGAGCGGACGAGGAGGTGCTGCTGGAGAAGGTGCCACAGCAGCTCCCAGCTGGACAGCGCGATGAGCGCAAGGACTACTTCTTCGCAGTGACCTTCGCTGCCAATTGTGCCTCTGTGCTCTTTATTGCGGTACGTCATTCTGGTGCCCCAGAATCCCTAATCAGATGCCCTCAACTAATGAAAAATATAAGCTATTCTTTGGCCTTCCGAACGTGTCAAGTATCTACTTCACCGTGCATCACGAGGACGACTCGTCACACGGGCTCAAGATCTTCCTCATCTTCCTGGTAACGTCGTGTATCGGCGGGTGTGTGTCTGCGCTGTGGCTACAAGTATTGCAGAATCACGCGGAGCGTGTCATTTCCTGGACGCTGAAGGCCAGCATAGTGGCTTTTATCGCGGCATCACTTGCTGCCTTCTACGACTCTGGCATGGCTGGCAAGGCCATTGGCTTCATCAACCTGTTCTTCGCCCTCACGATCATCACGTACTACGCTTCCGTTCGTCGATCGATAGCCTTCGCGGCATCTAATTTGACAGCAGCTTCTCGTATCCTGCGGGTGTTTCCTGGCGTGATTACATCAGCGTACATGGCGTTGTTAGCGCAGGCCGTGTGGGTCATGATCTGGGGTGCAGCTGTCGTTGGCGTTCTCGCTAAAGCAGTCGATCACCTCCACGATTCAAGCTCTTATGGAAACACGTGCTTTTTCTTCATGCTGCTAAGGTACGACTCTGCTGTTGTGCTAATAAAGTTTTCTCCATAGAAATTTCAGCATTGTTTTCACCATTTGTGCAGCTTCTACTGGTTTGTGCAGGTGGCAAAGAATGTGGTGCACTGTATTACCGCCGGTGCGGTGGGTGAATGGTGGTTCGGCGCGCAGGATGTCAACACGATTCAACGAGCTCAGACCCGTGCGTTGACGACGTCTCTCGGATCGATTTGCGTTGGCTCGCTTGTGGTCGCTGTTCTGAACGCTCTGCACACGCTTTTGCTATCTGCCCCGCGGCGAAAGGCCAAGGGTAGCGCCAACGCCTTCTTGGAGTTCCTCGTCAAGCTGGTCATGCGCAACATGCAGTATTTCAACAAGTATGCGTTCTGTCAGGTGGCGTTGTACGGGAAAGATTTTCGGCTAGCTGGGACGGATACAATGCATCTCTTCCGAGACCGTGGCTGGACGGCGCTTCTAAACGATTCGCTTATTTCGAGCGTCCTGTCGGTTGGGTGTTTGGTTGTTGGTACGATATGCTTGTTTTGCAAATGTGGATGAAATCTTCAGCTAACCCAGATGTGACAATGCGTGACAATTCCCGCTGGCAGGCACCGTGTCCGGAGTCATTGGATCGGCGTGGCTGTACCTAACGCTGCGGTGCACGCCAGACGAACTGGCCGAGCATCCGGGCGAGTGCCGTACGTGACTATTTTGGTCTATGTAATCTCCTTGGGCAAGGTTCCGTGCTCATGTGTGTGTATTGTGTGCTGCTGCAGAGACTTTCAATGTTGTGCTGCTGACTTTCGTGGCATGCGCATCAATCGGGTACGCCATGTGCACGATCATGTCGTCAATCCTAGACTCGATCGTTGCGACCATCTTCGTGTGCTTCGCCGAGGTACGTTTGCATGCAGAGCTGTCTCTCACAGTATCAACTTGATGGTGGTGCACAGTGGCTCTCGCCAGTCAGCCAGACGTTGAATCCGACGAGGATACACCTGGTCGGAAACGGGGCATTCCTGCCATGCACCACCATTTTCTCACGTTTCCTGCCATCCGATTTTCCTCTTCGTCGCGACTAACCAGTGCATGTTGTTCTTGTACAGGACCCCGCGGCATTGCAGCGATCGCACCCGGACGAGCATGCTCGCCTCGTGGAGGCCTGGAGCCGCCTGCAGCCAGACTTGCTGAGCTTCCCGACTCACATGGTGTGATGCGCTGTCACCGAGATGTTACAGCAGAAACGGTCCAATGTACGAAAAAAGATTTTCCGACATCAGGATTGGTTGGTAAACATTACAATATGATTTCGCCGATTATCATTGGTTGGTAACCAGAATTGTTTGAATTTCAAAAGATCCTCGAATTTTTTGACGTGCAAGTGCAGCGTGGTCATTCTCAGACAGAACGCGTCGGTCACAAGCAAAACCTGTCGTTGCTGAGATCGCTCGCTCGCGATGGTGCAGCTACTTCAGAGACGCGTGGTCGATGCCGTCTCGCAGTCGCTCGTGGAGATTAAGGTCGACATGAAGCACCCACCACCTCGCCAGTCGCCATCACTGACGCCCACACCACTGGCTGTGCAAGTGCTGCGCTTTCGGCCTGAAGAGAAGGAGACGGCCACGTCGCTCAAGAAGAACCGCTTTGTGTACGAGATCGAGTCGTGCCACCAAGAGACCGGCGACGTCTTCCGCACCGAGCGCCGCTTCCGCGAGTTTAAGCGTCTGCGCGAGGCGCTGCTGCTCGAGTGCCGCGACTGCCCGGACTGTCACCCGTTCGTCGAGAGGCTCAAGCAGTCGCGCCTGCCTGCAAGGCAGATGGTCGTGCTTGATGTAAACAAATACGGTGCTTCGCGTATGCTGGAGCTTACACACTTCCTGCGAGACCTCGTCCGTTTCGTCACCGAGTACGCGCACCATTGTTCACGAGATGGGCCTGATATTGACAAGTCCGTGGGCTTGTTCCTCGGTCTGGACTCGCTTACTGAAGCATTAGACGGCGTTACAACCCCAGGGAAGGTGGTACAAAATGTGCCGCTTAAAACGCGCCAGGACCGGATCGATTTCCGTGCTGCTTCCATGCCCGACATGCGATTCTCGTCCTTGTCTGTGCGTCTCTCCGACGACTCGCTGCAGCGTATTCGCGCTCGCGGCTACTCGGATGTCGGTTATATTGAAGGCCGCCAAGCGACAAGAGGTTAGCTCAGTTGTTGCTTTGCGTGCTTGCTCTCTTTCGAGTGTAGCCATTGTCGCGTAAACAAGTATTTATACAGAATTCCCCGGCAAATCCACAACTGCAGTCGTTGATATCCCTCGTGCAGTCAGTGGTCAGACGCAAAGAGAGATGGGCAGCACTAGACAGGACGCGTACTGAATTAATTTAAATTTGGCGGGAATTGGTCATCTCGCAGGAAATGCCATGCATGTGCAAGTTGCTGCATTACAGGAGCAAATGAAAGGCTCAGGAAGAAAATAATGTATTGCAGTGCCTACCTAC
>NW_008649023.1:253755-255610 GCF_000247585.1 Phytophthora nicotianae INRA-310 | reverse complement strand
ATCACATTTAGTATCCTTCATCTGTGCAAGACACAACCTAGAGAGAATTTCAGTGTGAGTTAACCACAAGTCCTTCAAAACTTCGGCGTCCAAACACATATGACTTGTCATGTACTGTGCTTCTGTTGGGGGAAGAGGTGGGCTGTAGGTTCTGTCATCTTCTCGCGATACCTCTACCTGGACACCGACACGAGAAAGAAGGCAATAATATCGCTTCTGCCGCCGTCGCTCCACATTGCTACTGCACCTGCTATTCCTTCAGTCGAAAGCATACCATCATAAAGAATATCAAACATGTCCGATGATATGCATGTCTTGTAAGTTAGCAAATATGGGAAGTTTAAAACAAACAACTTAGATGACGACAGATATGCGTCACTGATGGTAGAAAAAGACTTCTTCGCCCCGCCAGTGCATTGGTAGCGCGCGTAATACAGTACCGTTCGGTGTTCCACGTCCTCGACGATACGCGGTTTGTACTGCTTTACCTTGGGCACACAACGGCAGCCAATAACAACACATTTGGGTGTGCGGTTGGGCTCCAGGCACTCTGGAGCCCATGTAAGGGTAGGGAATCCAAACCATTCAGACAGTAGTGTACCAGAAATCATTTCAGGGTAGCTCAGTAAGGGTGGAAACTGGCGCCGCGCAATAGCTTCCACCACAGCAGCCTGTGCTGGGCTCGTTCTACCCATGGATTTCAACTGAAAGTATTTTTTTTAATTTTAGCCAGCCACGTGGGCTTAATGGCGGGTGGGCCACCCGCAACCCTGCGGGCCTTGCGGCCCAACAATACCGATCAAGCCGGGGGGGGGGGCTTGACCGGTATTGTCGGGAATGTCCTGGGACCAAATCTTATCAGAAATGACCAAAAGTCACCCAAAGTCACCATGTCTTGACAAAGCCGCCGACAATTATATCAGCCAATAGGAATATCGAATATCTGTTCGAGCGTCTTTGGAGGAGGTTGAACCGAGGAACCCGACAGTGATAGCAGGTCGTTCCGCTCAAGTTTTGCGTGCAGTGCGATCGCAAAGCGGTTACAGATCGAGTAGCTCGCAGTGGCTACAGTCTGTGTGAGTAACTGAGGTTGTGTATCCTGGGACTGAAGATGGAGTGGCTAATGTGGCGTGTGCATTGTCTGTAATTTGGGTGGACAAAACGGGCTTGTTCTGGGACCGCAGATCGAGTAGCTGGTTGACGAGTTGTTTGTTGCTGTCAGGAAGCCATCCAAGCAAATGATTTACTTACTGAAACAGAGATGTGCCTATTATTCAAGGAATACTTGCCAGTGGTGACCTTCCACTTCCGTAAGCCTGAAGTGTTGTGCATCTAAAATGTACTTCTATACTAACTGCTGAATCGTGGAATGGTGTGGTATGAGCAGGTGGTGTGTTAAGTATTGCAGTGCTGTAAAGTGAACTGATGCTCGATGCCAATAGGTACCTCAAACCACGTGATGCTCACTGTATCAGTATCTCGGATGACGATTTGGCTTCTGAGGTAGGTTAATGCATTCTTGAGGTATGTAATTATTCTCAATTGCGCGCCACAACTTTGGTTCTTCGGTATATTTCATTTAACAGCGTTGAAGACTAAAGATGCTCATGAAGGAGTAAACTAACTTGCAATGGACGGAATGCTCGACTTTTTTCTCTTTTCGCAAAGCCAACGCACGACCGTTGAGCTAGGTGGGCGCTGCCCGTGTATCGAGTGAGTCCAAAACCTTAGTCAAGGTATGTGGACTGTGTACTCGAGGGTGGTATCGAACCACGGACCTCACGCTTTTCAAGCGAGCGCTCGACCACTGAGCTATATGGTTGGAGCCCAAGGTTCTGATGAACATGGAGCTCAA
>NW_008649023.1:249567-251507 GCF_000247585.1 Phytophthora nicotianae INRA-310 | reverse complement strand
CCGAGTTGACTTCGAAGCATAAGCATGGGAGTACATTGTACGTAATTTCAGCGAGGGGATCGTCTGTAACTACAGCAGGTCAGTATCACACAATAGGTTAAGCTCGTAATTTACAATACAAGCCACGCGGAGCCCCGCAAGTAGGGCTCTTACGCAGGTTGAAGCCGAGCAAGAGCATACGCCGCCTCACTTCGCTCGGTGGGGGATTAATATATTCCAGTTTATGTAAAAGCGTAAATATTCATAATTTAGATTTTGATAAATATCTAAATCGCCACTGGCCAGCAGTCATAGCGCTTTGAGGCCCAATTTATATCTGTCTAAGGGTATTCCTATCCTGAATGTACCACAAAAATGGATCCGAGAATCTGTAGTTTGGACTGGTGCACCGAATCCAGTAATGGGAGCGATTGCGGTTCACTCTGAGCTTATTATTGTCAATTTTGCCTCGCCACGCGGCTCATCTGGCATTCCCGGGACTAGCGGCCCGGGAGCCTCCGCGACCCGAAGGGTGGCGGGGCGCCACCGCCTCTGTCTATAAATATCATTGAAAACCTTGGCGAAATAAGAAATACAAATTTTAAGGTTTTAGAAGGATACTGGTATAGCAAGATGGCGGCGCTACTGTCGTGCAGGAGGCGATAGCTCGTAAACAATTTCCACCACAGTTAACAAAGCCAGAGCAAGAAGGAGGCGAACTTCTATCTGCATGATTTAAGGTACCTACTCTTGCGTGGGCTCCAGAGGTATTAGTCAGCCTTAAGGCCATTTGTGTTGTAGGTGGATGCAAATGTACTCCTCAAGTTAAAGAGTACTTGTCTCGGACGGTGCACGATGTGGATCACAAGACCGAACTTTTTTTTTACGCAAGATACCGCTGTCGTGGAGCCTCAAAAACCTCTTTTACAACGATTGATAAACGCTACTTGTCATCATCAAAAGAAGTGCTTCTAGCGTTTCGTTACATCTTTGCGTACCAGTCTGGCATTTCACTGGAGCTTTTTGATCTAGTTTACGATGGTATGTTGACTACCAAGGGTATAGCAGGCGCTGTGAGCAATGTAACCCGCCGTCGACAAAAGAGATTCTACACATTGTTGGCCCTCGCTGCTACCGTCATCGAAAAATGCAAGTTAAATGAGCCTAATTACTCTCCTCCTCTCTTTCAAACAGTGGAGCAGTATATGAAGGAACACGCTTGTCTCGATAACGAAGTGCTTCAAAAGGTGTGGCTCACGCAAACGACAGTGCGCAGTAGGTTAATTGATGCTCACATGTCTGTATCGAAGTGTGCGAAGGTCACTAAGGTGGACCGCTCCCAAAAGTTCCGCAGTTAATTAAACGTATTTGGCTCGGATGGGAGTAAAGGACAAGATTCTGAAATTCGGATGTTGCTGCTCGTCCAGAACGAAATAGGACAAGTAATGGCACGTCGGCTTACCAAATCGGGAAACCATGAAGAGACCACAGTTATTTCGCAACCGGTAGGGGCAAAATTTGCAAGAAATCCAGACACTGAGCAAATTTCTGTGTGTGATCACGCGAATGGTTTGAGAAATTTGGTAAAAAGAATATTTGGTGATGGAGTTTGCAGTTAAGCAGGATCCTTTCCATGTTATCCAAAGGTTTACAGAAAAAAAAGTGATTTAGCAACGAGAAGATGGCTATCTCAGCGTCTTTCGGAAGCTGTATACGATGTGGAAAGGAATTTACGGTCTCCTGAGGCAATGGCATCGCTGTTCGAGGCCGCACTAGCAATGATAAAGCCTAGTGATGTCAGCGCTGGCAGTGAATGGGAAGGCAGTGTTCAGAGTAACTTGGAGCAAATACCAGCTGGAGATCTCTATGTGGACGAAAACGAATATTATGAAGAAGGCGGTACAGTACGGGTTGTATCTACGAGCCAGCTTGAAGCCATACACTCCAAACTTCACAAGCTC
>NW_008649023.1:245925-247016 GCF_000247585.1 Phytophthora nicotianae INRA-310 | reverse complement strand
CGCAGCCGCACGCGGCCTAGCCGCTCTCTGCCGGTTCGGCGCCAGTGACTCGGCGCTCACACGAGCCGGGTCCTGGTACGGCTTGAGCAATCCAACGTACAACGGATGGGTGCGCGTCTTCTTGGGAAGATTTAGCGTGTACGCTAGGCCCTAGCTGGCCACGGCCTTGAACGGTCCAATGAATCTAGGTCTTAGTTTTGTAGAATACGGCAGACACTGCGTGTGTAGGTAGGTTTTTTGCATTTAATAAAACAAGATCTCCGATCTTAAACCGTTCCATATTCTTTCTGCTTCGAGCATCCGCATGCTCCTTTTGCAGGTCTTGGCTCTCAGCCATAGCGTCGCGCACCTGGCGCATAACGCTAATTCTCACCGAGACAAGTCATCGACTTGCATGCGTACCGCAAGAGGGCTGGCATCAGCAAGCCGCTCGGCTATTCCCCGTCAAGCCTTGAGCCACTACGTGGCGGCGACAGCGGGACGCGAGGATTCACAAGGCCGTTCACATAGAACGGAGTGAAGCCTGTAGAGGCATGTACCGCATTATTCAATGCAAACTCAACGAGTGGGAGTATCGCGCTCCAGCGTTTTGACGCTTCAGCGCAATCGCTTCGGAGGATGTCCTCCACAACGCGGGTAACGCGTTCAGTTTGACCATCGGTCTGTGGATGATCCGCTGTTGACATCTCCAAACGCGTGCCAAGCAACTTAAACAAGGACGTCCAGAATTTCGCGGTGAACTGCGGGTCTCTATCCGAGACAATTGCCTCAGGCAAGCCATGTTGGCGAAATACTCTGTCTAGAAACAGCAAAGCTGTACCCTCACCATCGATGGTGTCCGGCACTGCCGCTAAGTGAGCCATCTTGCTCAACAGGTCTACAAAGACCACGATAACAGTGTTTCCCGCCTTGTCTTTCGGAAGGCCAAACACAAAGTCCATACTGATGGACTGCCAACATCCCGTGGGGTCCGGTAAACTCGCCAATGGCGCCTCCGCGTTCGGCGTGGACTTCGTCCGTTGACACGTCTCACACGTGCGTACATAGGTGCCCACCCGTTGGTACAACTTGTGCCACCAGTACATCGAGCT